>NW_026111730.1:0-227500 GCF_024679095.1 Eriocheir sinensis
CTCCCTCCCTTGGGGGGTGGAGCACGGGAGCGTGACTTGACTCGGTAGTAAGAGAAAGTTTTTCATTCATTCATTTCATGTTCCCGACTTCGCTAACATCCATTTCCTACCAAATAATGAACTTGTTGTTACTACTTCCCAAGGAAGGAAATAAAACAATGGCAATCTGGCAACTCTACTCTGTGAGACGGCTCCACGTGTTCTCTTCATCAGTATCGCCTAAAGCAGCCATTGCTCACAAGCTGTGTCTGTGTGTGTGCAAGCTAGCCTGTGGGCTATTGTTGTTGTTGTTGTTATTATGGCCTCCAAAGAACTCGAAAAGCAGTTTATTACATTGGAAACTAAGTTAAAAGTGATAGACATGAAAAGAAAGGAAAAGGCAATTCTTCAATTGGACGGGAGTTAGGTATGGGTGAATCTACTGTGGATTATGTGTACATTGGTGATGTATCTCCACTTAGTTATATGATAAAAAGATATACTAGGTTAAAGAGTTTGGGAAAATGTGGCTGACCCCATATACCATTATTTACATGCTTTTTAAGTTCCTAATATGCGAATTTATGGAAGTATACAGGGGCTTTGAACCTATATTCACACTTGTTGAGCGGAAATACACACACACTGTATATATATATATATATATATATATATATATATATATATATATAGTAGAGTATAAGATCAATTAGCGTGAACCGCAATTAGCGCGAGCCACCATCTACCAAGAAAAAAATGAATTAGCGCGAAAGCCTCAGTTAGCACGAGCAGCCACCACGACTGAATTTTGAAAATTGCGCCAAGCCGCCACGATGCGCTGCACAAGCCGCGAGAGCCCTTACTTTAGCAGATGACGCCATGTTGATACAGGGCAAGTGCTTCGTTTACGTTGTAATACTGAAAAGTGTGTATAAGTGAAAAAGAAGAAAAGAGGAACGAAAGGAGGAGGACCTAAGAAGCGATACAAAGCGTCACAGGTCAAAAGAAGAAGAAGAAGGATGTGGATACGGGCAACTGACCTCCTTGGCCGTGTGTGAAGCACACCTGGAAAATTTGGATTTGCCGGTTGTCCAAGCTGCCGCCAACGCGGTGGGAAGAGAAGGGCTCAGTGTGACACCAGGTTACGGCGAACCGACAACTTGCTCCTGGATGGGCGCACGGGCGTTGCCAGTAGCCACAACGGTTAGAAGAAAACGGCCAGTGTGATACTGCCTTAAGGCAGCGAGGCCGCTGACCGGGTGAGCGCCGGCGATGACATCATCGGACTCCCAGCGAATCACAAGCGTATTTTCAGAGCTCAGCCAATTGTAGGGTTGTTTTTTTTAATGTGAGTGATTATTTTGAGTAATTATCAAACCCAAAAGTCAGACGTGCACCAAATATATATATATATATATATATATGTATATATTCATCATGAGGTTTTTTTTTAATGTGTGATTATTTGAATATATTATCAAACCCATATATATTGAACCCACGTGTGCCACCATATATATATATATATATATATATATATATATATATATATATATATATATATATATATATATATATATATATAGATATATAGTATATATATATATATATATATATATATATATATATATATATATATATATAGTATATATATAATTATATATATAATTATATATATAGAGTATATATATATATATATATATATATATATATATATATATATATATATATACTATATATATAATTATATATATATGTGTGTGTGTGTGTGTGTGTGTGTGTGTGTGTGTGTTAATGTTTGTGTGTGTGTGTGTGTGTGTTTGTGTGTGTGTGTGTGTGTGTGTGTGTGTGTGTGTGTGTGTGTGTGTGTGTGTGTGTGTGTGTGTGTGTTTTGTGTGTGTGTGTGTGTGTGTGTGTGTGTGTGTAATTATATATATATATATATATATATATATATATATATATATATAATATATATATATATATATATATACATATATATATATATATATATATTATATATATACATATATATATATATATATATTTTAATGCTACTGTATCACCTACTCCTCTCCCTCTCACAAGGTTCCTTCTCTGGCTGCCCTTCCCCTCATGGTAGCACAGCAGTGAGGGTGTTGTTGTTGTTGAGTAGCGTGGCAGCGTGGGTACTGTATTGTTGTTCAAGTGGTGCGCGGGAAGAACTGAGCTCAGCTGTGTGGCCGCGGCGCCCTGTGAGTCCAGTTGCATGAGACATCTGGTGGCCACTCCATAAAATATCGCATATGAGTGAAAAAAACTTGTAGAGTAAACATTTATTTGGAATTTGGACCCCGCGTTATTTAAAAAACGCATAAACGAAACTCAAGTAAATCAAATTACCTGTACGCCTAACGCTCACTGCGAGCGTTTAGCAATCAAAGGGTTAAACCATAGACTTCCAAAGGGAGGGGCTTGCACCCCCTCCCCCACAAAAACTTACCCTAGCTATAAACAAATTAAAAAGTAGAGGTCGGGGTAGGGGCGCGAGCCTCGATCCCGATCCAGTCTTGCTGGGGGGCCCGACCGTGTGGCAGGCTTCCATGATGCATCCGAATCCAGGGAGCCTGCCATCAGTGACGGGTGCAGGGCAAAGCCTACGGGACCCTGCACCTCGAAGGAGGAAGGGCCCCCTAGCTCCTCTTTTTCTTTTGGGGGAGGCCGAGGTGGTGCAGAGGCTGCACCCGCCCACAGAACCGGGCCCGGGGTTAACCTTCGGAGGGCTCTGTGTGTGGGCTCCTGGAACGTCCGGATTGGTCTGGCCCACGGTGTTATGGACTCGCTCAACACGAGTGTATGGCGTTGTCGGTACCTGTGCAGAAGGACAAAGATCCAGATCTTCAAGTCCCTTGTGCTTCCTGTCTTACTCTATGGTTGTTAAACATGGACACTAAATGGGGACTTGGAGAGGCGGATTGATGCCTTTGGTAATAAGTGTCTACGCAGAATCATGGGATATCGCTGGAATGACTTTGTGTCAAGCCAGCGACTACTCCGCGAGACTAATTCGACATATATTACCTGCAAGTCCGTCAACGCCAACTCCGGCTATACGGGCATGTGGCACGTTTTCCGGAAGCTGATCCTGCTCATTGAGTTGTCTCTGTAAGAGACAATCCTAAGTGTAGGAGGCCAAGGGGACGCCCATGGAGTTCATGACTGGACCAAGTCAATAGATCCTGCCGGGAGGTACTCGGGTTGGGAAGGGGGCCTGCATGGAAACTCGCCCGGAGGGATCCCTGGGCTTGGCGTCGTAGGGTGGGTGAGGCGACGCGCCCCCAGGCGTATGTCCCCATTGACTGACTGATTCCAAAGGGAGAAATTCTGCGGCTGTGGAGTAACTAGGCAACTACTGCAAGGCAAAGCCACAGGTTACATGCCCTGCAAGTTGCCCTCAGATTTTTTTTGAGGTAGTTATCAAAGTGTTGTGGGTGATGTCACAAGAGTGAACAGTCACCGTGAGCTGCAGTGCCAGACTCTTGCCACACTGCCGAGTTGTTTACTTTTTCTTAAGAGCTCAGAGACTTTGAATCACTTCCGTGATCTCTCCCCTTGCTCTTCCTTTGTACCCTTTACATATTTCTCTTTAAATTTCACTTTTTAACAAAGAAGTATAAAAAAAAAAACTAATAAACTCCATGTATGTGATTTGCAGGCGTCCCTGAAGTCTTGCTCTCAGACTGGTTGAGAGTCACGAGCTGGCATGGCTTTTTGCTCCCAGTCCCTCAGCAGACAAACACCTTTACCATTACCAACTTGTGTAAAGGAGAGAGGCGACTTTTCAAAAATCCACCGTATAAAGGACCCTTTAGGCAATCATTGCAAAGGTCCCTTAGAGAGACTTTTGAGGAGAATTTTGTGCAGCCAGCCACAAGAATGTCTTCCCTCCCTTTTATGATTAGAACAAGGGAAAGCCACTGCAGCAAGTTCAATCATAGACGTAATAGTTGTAAATCAAGGGTCAGGGAATAGAAACAACACAAATGTCTATTCAGACTAACCCTCCCACCACAAAGTAATCAAAGGCTTTTTGCCCCATCAGCACCCTTCCTCTTACTGAGAATTCTATCTAAAATTCTACTACAATGTCGCTTCTCTTTCTATCTTGTCAATACCTTCATGCTAACTGCTCTTCCAGACTGGCAGAGTGCAAGCCTCCACCACTCCTACAGCCCTGATGCACAAGACTTTATACTCTAGCTCATTCTTATGCAATCTAAACCCCTTAGATGAGATAACAAAAATCTTTATTTTTTCATCTCTTTTGCTGGTAAACCCTGGAATAGTCTTCCTTCGTCTGTATTTTCTCCTTCCTGTGACTTGAACACTTTCCAGAGGGTGTATCAAGATACCTCTCTAACTAAACCTTGCTGTAGCTTTGGGAATAATCATCAAAGAGCCTTATGAACACCAGAAGGTAAGCCAGAGCAAGATACATCTTTTCATACAATTTTTCACGTGAACAAATTACTTACTTAGATACACATCTCCGTCTGGGTTAGGATGCAACGTATGCAGCACAGGCAGCACAGGAGGTTGATGTTGCTGCAGGAAGTGTATCAGCATCAAGGGGAAGGCATGGGGAGGAAGAGTTCCTCTTGACTGGTCATCTATCTGGCAAAGCTGCAAGGGAATTCCTATTAATAATACTATAAAATTTTAATACTACATAATACTAACCAAATTGCCTCCCATGTAACAAAAAAATGAAACAAAATGGAAAAAAATCACTTGAAATTTTCTTTTTTCTTTCAAGCACCTATTCAGCAGCCTCATCACCTGTACGCAGGTTGCTACAGTGGCCCGTGCAATGGTGCAGCCTGTGAAGTGTAAAAGAAGATCTTCATTTCATCAGTACTTGGTCACTGCACCACTTCAGCATCAAATGCATCTAGATTTGTATTTTTTTTAAGTTAGGTAAATACAGTTGACTACTACAAGGCTGTTATTCTTTGGGGGTTTCAGTCATTTGTTTGTTTGATTGTTACCAATGGCGGCGATCGCCGTTATAGTATTCCACGTAAACTGGCCGATGGCAGTGGCGGCTGCGGGATTAGCCTCGCCCCACACCTTACCACACACTCTCAACACCTCTCGCTTCCTCTGCAGCCGCCACTACCCCATAGGCCAGTTTACATGGAAAACTATAGCGTCGATCACCGCCATTGGTAACAATCAAAACAAACAAAGTGACTATGAAAGCAGCCCTTAGATTCATCACTCAGTGATATCACATAATCAGTGGAAGATCTGATGATTGTTAAGCAAATTAAAAACAAAATGCATAACTGGACCATCATAATCATCAATATTTGAGTTTTACAATTCAGAAGTAAATGGCAATATTGCAAACTTAATTACCTTCTATCAATCACACTAATTTCCTGAAACATTATCATTACCCACGGGTGGCCTCTGCGTTACAATGAGGCTCAGGACCAACAAGTCGGTCATGAGCAGAAATTCTATACATTAAACAATAAAATAATCTATTATTCAAAAGTCCTGCCGCAGATAAAGACACGTTCACGCCTCCTACCCTCTCCCTCTACCCCGCCTTATCACCGCTCGCCTTTCCCCAGCCCTTGGTTCAGGTGAGCCACACAACATTGTGCATCATTACCGATGGAGCCAAGATGGCAAGTTCCTGCACCAGTGGTTGTGTTGGTGAGGGGAGGTGCGCAGTGTTTGCAAACAGAGGACACATGTATGAGTCACCAATGCTGAACCTTCTAACTTTGTGTGGATGTTTCCTTCAATCATGATTACTGTTACCACCAAACGGTCATCTATATGAACTGCTGCGGGAATATTGTGAAGGGGACATCGATGCGGTAAAAAATAATCAGTAGGTTTTTGTCTTTATTTATTGATGATTAATATAACAACATTGCAATTATGTTGTACAGGAAAGCCCCTACTAACTGGCAACCATGAGGACTCAGTGGTGCCAGAAGGATGGAAATTCCAGATACAGTATTGTCTCCAGGATTGTGAGTTTCAAGTTTGCGATTCACTGAGTTTGTGATAGGGACCCAAAAAATTTGAGTTTTATTGAAAATTGAAATTGCGATATGACCCGAAAGGAAAAGGAAAAGGCTGCTAAACCTTTTTTTTCACACCTTGTTGTGGTCCTTGATTCCCATTCTCGCTCTTACCCACCCCCTGGGCCTTTCCATTGGCCACGGGAAGCATGGTGAGTGGGATCCAGGCAGCCAGGCGATAAAGTAGCAGCACTGACGTCTGGCGCTTTGAGCAGCTGATGATGGCAATGGTGGTGATGAGTGTTGGCGGCGCGACCCCTGCAACGGCGCCACCCAAACGGCATCTTCTTCGGGCCCCGTGCGTGTGTGGCTGTGCCCATCGTGGGCCCAGGCTCCTCAATCTGCCAATTCCCACCTTCCACATGTTGCGCGGGACCTAGCTCTTTCTTTTCTTCCATCTCTTCCTTTTCAAAAAGAAGAGATGGAAGAAAAGAAAGGGTCCCATGCAACATGTGGAAAACAAGAACTGGCAAATTGAGAAGCCCAAACCCACAACAAACACAGCCACACACACACAGGCAGCGCCAATGCAAAGGCCATGCCGCCGACACTATTCACCACCATCACCATCATCAGCTGGCCGCCAGCTGCTCGGGCCTGGCACGCGGCCGGGGCCGTCTGCACACATGCACTTGGCCACCCGCATGGGTGGCCAAGCACAAGATGTCAACGGTTTTCAATTTTCCCCATTAGAATAATGGTTCAAAGTTTGTGATTTCAACGTTTGCGACCCGCAACGTCGACCTATTTATCGCAAACTTGAAGACAGTACTGTACTGTATTTTTTTTTTTTTTGTTTGTTTGTTTTTTTGTTTTTTTACATTGCGGCCTATTGCGCCGGTAGGCTTCTTCCCGGTGGATCCTGATGATAGGTCCAAGGCTTCTTTCCAGTGGATCCTGATGGTCGGCCCAGCCTGTTCTGGCGCAGGCGAGTGTTTATAGTGGCGCCATCTTGCATTGGCTCATGCTGCCCTCCCAGAGCTCATCTTTGATCCTAGAATCTAGAGTCCGGGTTGATAGGTGGTCTTCTGGACAGCATGTGGGTAGTTTTAAGCCACTCGGCGGCGGCTGAAAAATCCCAGCTTGGTGGCACCGGGCGGGGATTGAACTCGCATCCTCCTGAACACGGGGCCGTTACTCTGACGACTCAGCCACCGCCACTGTACTTGGAGTATGTTCCCAAAGTTCCCGATAAAATTTCACTCAAGCAAACATGTTTGCACAGGTACTACACACTCAGAAATGCATCTCCTGACTATAAGTATGCACACCTGGCCCCCTTTGTTTGCAGGGGTTAGGGGACACAGACTCCTGCAAGTAGCAAATTTCTGTGGATGCTTGACGTGCCCCTCAAAAAGATACTAGACCTGTGAAAAAGGCAATGAAAGTTATTTTACACAAACTGTACCTCAGGCCTGAGGCAACGCGCCCCTGACGGATGCCAACATTGATTGCCTGAATATACCTAATAAAGCATTTGTTACCTGAAAGCAGCATAAAATATCAGGAGTAGCATTAGTCATCAGGTTTATGTGCTATGAACAGTACTGTAATTTACGCAAACCTTACTAATACATAGTCATTGAAGTCTTGCTTAATTGTTGAGTCAGCCATTTTCTCCGCCACTTTCTTTTACAACTTCAGGGGCCGTATTAATAAAAGGTCCAAGGAGCGAAATTCAGCTTTCAAAGTGAGTTCCCTCCTAACTTTGCTGCTAGGTTCTAGAAGTCGCGAGTTTGCTGCTAGGAATCGCGACTTTACTGCTAGCACTCGCCGAAAATGTAAAAGTCTTCATGGAGGACTTTTAACGCCTTAAAAGCTAAATTTTCGGATGTCTCATTCAATGTAATAACGATAATTGCAGCTGAGTGACGGCCCCCGCGCACTAATTATCATGTCAGATGTGTTGTGCCAATAAAATTACTGACTCCGAGCCGGTGAAAAGGGTTACACGAGACATTAACGCCGCAATAGAAGAGAGATAAGTGGTGAAGGGGCTGCAGGCGTCGGAGAGGCAGGCCCCAAGGGGCAGGGGCCCTTGGGGCTGTCAGTGATGCTACAAACACAATTACTATGCAAAGTAAAATGACAACTGGCAAGCTGAGTAACCTCCAGTGAATCAAGCCCAAGACCAAGACGAACAGCTGTTCAGGGGCCCGGGGGAGGCGCACAGCTACACAGCCCGGCCCAGACACATCAACAGGTACGTACAGTACATAATATAAATACGTGTTAGTGTAGGTTAAAAAATGGTTTAGAGGCACCTCGCCCTCAGCTCCTCCAACTTCAGTTGTCAGGGAAAAGTAAAGACTGCATTTACGGAGTGATAGCGTACTGGACCCACATTCGCCGCGTGATGGACGCGGGTTCGAATCCTCACGCTACCACTCGGATTTTTCGGTCACCGCCGAGTGGCTTAAAACTACCCACATGCTGTCCTGAAGACCACCCATCAACCCGGACTCTAGAGGAAGCCGTCCAAGCGAATCAAGTACGAGTTCCGGGGGGCAGCATGAGCCAATGCAAGATGGCGCCACTATAAACACTCGCCTGCGCCAGAACGGGCTGGGCCGACCATCAGGCCCCACCTGGAAGAAGCCTTGGGCCGACCATCAGGCCCCACCAGGAAGATGCCTACCGGCGCAATAGGCAACAACGTAATAAAGAAAAAATATAAAAAAATTGACCTAATCTAACCCACCTAAGGATGGTAACCTATCACGGTTAAATTAGTAACTCCACAGCATAACTTGAATTAGGAAACTAACCTGCTGCTGCCTATTCCTTTCAGACTTCTTGGAATTCCATATATTTACTGTTGTTACCCAGAGATAAGTAGGCAGCACACTGTGCTATGAAATAAATTTAAATTAATAATCAATGACTCAGTAAAGGACTGCTCAGTTTATTTAAATAACAGCATCTTAGTAGCCACTCACCCCACAAATCTTGTGGCTTAACCTAATTTTACAATTGCCTGGGACCGCCAAGCTGGCGTTTGTATTATATCCAGACTATAAGAAGTATATCAAATGTTTATGAGTAATGCTGAAAAAATTGTCCACCTGTTCATTTCTTGTCACCTACTTAAACAACAGCTCTCTGTTGTCATATATGTCTTATTAACCTTCAAGTGTGAAAATAGCCATGTGATTGTGTGGGAACCCTCACAGCTGAGGGCAGCGGTGTAACCCATTCCGATGAAATGTGGAGACACAGGGAGGCCAAGGGGGGTGAAGCCCCTCCATGAGGAGGTTAATGTGTATTGACCTGTCTTTCAGTTACCCTAAGAAGGGTTGGGGGGAATGAAGCCCCCTATTGGATTTTAGCTGTGGTGAACCACAGGTTTTGGCTGCCACTGGACGTTGCGAGCTAGTCAGCCGCCTGCGGCTGCTTGAATTCCCACACACATTTCATGGCTATTCTAATATTTAGAGAATAAAATAATACATAACACTAGACACTGCTTTAGTTTAAAGTAGGTACTTGTGTGCTTTTGTTTTTATATTAGGGCATTCATCTCAATCTCTTAAATCCGAGGCCACACGCAGCTATAGCGTATGCTGCAAAATTGCTTCTGAACTCTAAGAAATTAAAATGATCTTTGCTGAATTACTTTTTGTTCTTGTGCTATAGTTGAGGCCTTGAGGGTACTTTGTTAACATTCAACACTTCTTAAGCATCTAAGTATAACATCAATAATTAATTTTGATTACTGATTTTCCTACAGGATCAACATAGGATGAACATAGGATCAACATAGGATCAACATGATGTTGATGATGGTGTTGGTGGTGATGATGCAGATGCAGCTTATGGAGGTGGGAGAGTCCACAGTGCTGTGCCTCCAGCATTCCCTGTCAAATACAAGGAGGTGAAGGAGAGAGAAAGAGACAGGAGCACGTCCTGCACAGCTTCGTGAAGGAAGCCGCTAACCAATACCCACCCAGTTACCCTGCCATGGGGGAGAAGGACTGCACGGATTCCTCCAACAGACAAGATGAGAACATCTGCTCAACGTCAAGCAGGGGAGTAAGCAGGTGCCAGGATTATTACTCAGTTACTCTAGATTGGCTGAGATAAAGCGAGCCAAACTGACAAATTTTGTGGGACTAAAGTGAATTTGTTACTAATTTAATGGGGCTAGGTCACAAATGTATTTACAGGTTAATTAATATCATAGATAGGTTACATTAGGTTGGTCAGTTAACCCTTAAAGCACGGGTGTCAGCAATAGTTGACAGCTGGTGCCTGGGCTCAACCCGCAGGTGTGGACAATAGTCAACAAGGCATCTTTTGACTTAGCGCGCCGTCAAATTTAATTTGTTTGTGGTGAAGTAGGGTAAGCATGTTGTTTTCTTTCAAACAATACCCAGCCATGCTCCCTTGACTAATTATTGGTCAGTGTATGCCTTGTGTTATCTCTGAGAAGATGTCCGCTAGACATCCCACCTATTCTCACCTTCCAGTGAATTTCATCCTAAGATGGGGGCCCTTTGACCTCTACACCCATCAAGGGCATCAGGAAGGCCTGGAAGTTATTTTTTTAGGGGTGCATTTCACATAAACTGTATATAAGTTATGCTTTTTATTACTAAATCATAGTAGGGAAGTCCACTAGGGGTGGTAAACTGTCTATAATAATGTGTTTTCAGTGATCCTACTTCAATATTCCGTACTCGCTCTAGCAATGGTTATATAGTCTTCAAATTAGCGTCAAGGGACAGTTAAGGGTATGTACTTTACAATGACAGTACTTCATGCAGTCACGTGAGGTAAGTAGAAGTGAAGGTATGAAAGGTTGAAGTGAGGTTTGTTTTTGCCTAAATATGCCCGTGTGGGAGGACAGGCACGGCAAAACAAGCCCGCGGTTTAAAGGTTAATAAGTATTTAATTGATAGTCACTATGTTTACTCCCTGGGGGAAAAAAGGATATCAGTATACTATTAAATGATTTACTGTGGTGTTTGTCATTTCTCCTGATATCTTTTGATAAGTTATTCATCAGTTTGTACCATCACTGAGTAGAAATTGTTAAGCAAATATTTTAGGGTCAATAATAAAGTTCTTTGCAATTTAATTTAGTATTCACCAAAATAAATAGTTGCACCCATTAAAACATCCATTTTTTTCTGATCACAATCAGTTATATAATCTTCCATTGTTTGTTTATTCCATTCCATTGTCTTTCATCATATTTCAATCACAGGAAACAAAACAGTTTTACTAATACCAGCACTACAACTTCCATCTGTCAAAAGCCAAGTAGAATAGTTAGGTAGTTTTCTTGTTTTGCCACAGGCCAATTTATACATGTAAAAGATCTGCACCTGTCAGTCAAGTATACAAACTATAGTTCCATCACAGAATGGACTATATTTTTGCTCTTCTCACAGGAAAGGAAGTCTATGTTTACTAAAGTCTATCCATCACATGCTGATGCAGCTTATGAACTGCCAGACTATAATACAACTATAATAGTTATGATAAACTTTTGCACCAGCACTGTGAAGTAGAGGAAGTCTAGTTCCCACCACAGCATAAAGGTTATCCTATTAACTCATAGGTAAGTAGTGGAGGAAGTCTCTGTTTGCTAACAAGTTAACACCGCAGTAGGCTCGATAGGCTTTATTAATAATGACACCCACTGGAAAAAATACTTCAAGCAGCTTTTCATTTCTCGTTACCACATTTCATTGCTATATTCACACTTGTTTTGCTTTCTACATTCTTTTCCATGGGTTTCCGAAAGTCTTGAGAGTTAGTAGAACCCACATGACAACAGAAGCAATTGGTCGAGTAGGAAACGAGGGAAGAGTGCATAAAGTAAATCAACACAGCAGCTTTCATAGTTGCAAAGGTGATGCCGGGGCTTCTGTGTTCCACCTAGGTGGCCAACACCATTGCCTCTTCGTTGCAACAATGCGGTTTCCCCGTGAAGGCAGCTGGCGTGGCAGGGGCTGACGGGGCTGGGGACATTGCGTGCCGCGAAGCTGGGGGTTTGTTGATGTCGGTACTCGGTAACTTGTCGACAAGCAAGGATAATAAGTATCATCCTAAACAGTCACGCTAATATGCTCGTAAATAAGTTTATTAATGTCATAAAACCCTAAATCTTTGTCGTATAGGCTTTGTTAAGAGGCCGTAAAATAAACAACCAAGTTTTTGGATTTTCAGCGTGCCAAGACCAAGACCAAGACATGGCGAAAGTAATGCCACTCGCTCTTTTACGTGAAAGGAAAATCCAACTCCTAGCAGTAAAGTTAAAACCTAATGCTAGAAGGAAAACAGCTTCTAGCATCCAATCTAAAAGGACTCCTAGGACCCTTTATTAATACAGCCCCAGGTGTTGAAGTGTATCATTTCATGCAAATTATTTACCAGTCAGTCATCCAACCTGGCACGGAAAACCTTTAAGGGAGGGACTCACATACTTGGCATCATTGCTTGAGTGATGGTCTATGTGCTGCTCACTGGCCTATTGTAATGAATGCTTCTTTCTATAAAAATTAGGTGATGAAAATATGACACGGAAATAAACACTGGATTATAACTACAAGCAGCTGTTCAGCTTTTAAACATAAAAAAATAGGACCTGTCAGCAGCATGGCTGGGCAGGTACCAGTGCTAGTACTGGTACTAACAGTACCGGCTATATGACCTGGTAACAGTACCAAACTGCTCAGTACTGGTACCAGAGGGTACAGACAGGTCATCATGCCTACACCTCAGTTTACATGCTGAATTTGTTCTGGAATTTTGTTCACAAACCAAAATACAGTAGACCCTCGATATAACGGACTAATTGGGGGGAACGTACTCCATTAATGCCGAAAGTCCGTTACAAGTGGCGAAAATTTTTAAAAATGTAAAATAATACCAACGAACCTAATAAACATAGGTATACCGTATATATTTTTACTGTGTATGTTGTCTGCACATTGTCTGTATAGCTGCACAGCACACTTGGCAATGGATTGCGAGGCACTGAGCCTGCCAGGTTGGCAGTAGGGTCCTGCGAAGGGGCTGTATTGTTACAGGAATGGGCAAAATTTTACAAGTGTGCCAATCACGTACTGGCAGACGAAACTTTCTTTTTTGTATTTTTTGGTGTGTTATGAAATAATCCAGTAACTGGTTCTGTCAGAAATCATTAAATGATTGACTTTTCAATGCCTGTTGCAAACCTGCTGCAGCCTGCACTTGCAGCAGCCGCAAAATAACTCACAGAGAAAGATGTTCAACTTGCTTACTGTTCCTATGTTTCACTCACCATTCACAAAGACCACAAATTGACACACTAGAACAAAACCAGGCAAATTAATGTTTTTTCCTGACGTGTATTTCCCAAGTGCGCATGCATGGTGAACATCAGAGTGACTTATTTCTGCGAGGAGATATTTCTCGCGACACCGGCCTGCGAATAGTACCACGCACGCCGTCGCAAATGTCCCGTCCCACACTGTGTATTTCCACGCCCACACCGAGTGCCCAATAACTTTACTAACCAACCATAACTTACCCTAACCTAACTAACTAGGGGCTTAGCCCCCCTTAAGCTTTACCAGTACCGACACACACAAACACTTGGCTATTTTTTATATACATTTACGGCCTGGATTGAACCATACGACTTTCTTGAGGTATAAATATATTCTCCATTTGAATGGAAACCACGAAGGAAAATATTTCATGAGGTGGGCTGAGGCAGACTACGGTAACCCAAGGACAGGGCAGCAGGTAAAGGGATGAGGCTCAGGGGGCCAGCAGAAGCTGGTGTAGGTACCAGAGGTGAGTGGTTCAAAAAGTATTCTCGGTCGGTCCCCATGGATTTCTGACCGTCTGACCTTGTCCATTATATCCGAAATCCATTATAAGCGAGTCTGTTATATCGAGGGTTTACTGTATATACAGAAGCCCCCCACCGTTCACGGGTATTTGGTTCCACGAGATTCCCGTGATTCGCAAATCCACGATCAATAGGACTATAATCAAATAGGGAAAATAGGGTTTCGTTCTACCATCTCGATCGAATAAAAAAAAATGGATTTCTAAGGCAGGGATGTAACAGAGCTTCACATTTTGCCATGAGAGGGGAGATGGAGGGGCAGGGGCGTCATGAAGGTGAGGGATGAGCTTGAGTCAAGCGTGGTGTGCGGGGGAGGGGCGGAGGGTGGCAGAATGTGCAGCGCGCGTGTGGCAGCGAGGGGAAAGGAGAGCACGGGTGAGGGGAGAGGCTGCGTGTGATGGCGGCCAGGCAGGGGAAAGGGTGACGGGGTGGGGGGCAAACACCCACCCACCCGCCTGCATCCCAACGGGTGTCGCCTCCCTATCACCAACACGTGGAGGGCGCGTGTGCGACTGATGGCAGCGGCGGAAATTTACCACAAATATTTTCACAGGTCTTTGGTGAGTACTGAAAGTTGTGTGTAGACACAGGCGAGTGTGTGCCAGGCAGGAGCCAGACCGGCGGTGCAGCAGCGGGCGGTGCGGCGTCACAGCGGCTGCCATTGTTTGTAAACACTGGAAGGTGTGGTGCGCGTGGTGGTGCGTGGGCCTATTACCGCACCAAACGCTAGAAGAATTAATTAATAAATAAGGGGTTGGCAGGACATGTTACTTTTTACCCCAACTTTCCCTATGGTTTTTTTTTACCCCGATGACTATATAACCTTTTCTTTCAGCTGACTTCTCTCTTCCAGCTTCACAGGTAAACACTAAATGCGCAACACTCAAGCTGGGTGCTACAGACCGTGTATACATGAATTTTCATCCGCGTTCGGCGGGGGATGTCGCAAATACCCTACGCGCGTATAAGCGAATCCGTGAACGGTGAGGCCGCGGATGGCAGGGGGCGTCTGTACTCGTAAACTAAAATGAACGCACGATGTAGTGCTGAAAACACAAGGATCGCACACCTGAGCACAAACACAGGCGGACACAAGCACGCAGGTGCGACCTCTATGATTGTACAACGTGGACTAAGGCCCCATTCCCATTGTTTTCCAACTGTAGTCTCTCTCTCTCTCTCTCTCTCTCTCTCTCTCTCTCTCAACACCTGTGACGTAATCTCTCATACCATGAAGGGGCAACCTGATCTCAGCCATACTACTTAACCCTTTCATGGCTAAACACTCGCAGCGAGTGTTAGGCGTATTCGCTGGTGGTGCTAATCGCTCGCTGCGAGCTCCAGCCCTTGCTGGCGCCAACGTGGTGGGAAGAAAACAGCCCTGTGTGACACCAGCTTACGGATAACCGTGAACTCGCTGCCGGTTGGGTGTGTGGGCATTGCCCGTAGCCCCAGCGGTTGGACGAAAACGGCCATTGTGACACCGCCTTGAAGCCCCTACGGTGAGTGTCGGCAATGACGTCATCGGACTCCCAGCAAATCACAAGCGTGTTTTCAGAACTGTCAGCCAATCGTAAGGCAGCCGCCTTCAACTGCGGCTTCAAAACGACCCATCCTCTCTCTCTCTCTCTCTCTCTCTCTCTCTCTCTCTTGCCAGAGCCACAATGTTTGGAGGAAAACATCCAGTGTGATACTACCTTTAAAGCTAGCGTGCGTGACGCCGATGGTAAGTAGACGTGACCCGTACGTGTCAAAGCAGCGTGAAACTCGGGGTGATAATGCGCGAAAGTCGGGATGGTAAGAATTTAGGACTAACCGCAAAACTCATGGATCGCGAAACTCGAGAGGGTACTGTAGATTCGGGAAAGAAGGCGAGGCATCAAGACAAGACCTGGTATTTATCAAGGAGCCGAAAGTAATAGAAAACCTCAAAGTAGATTGTCCAATAGCAAAGAGCGACCATGCAGTTGTGGAATTTGAAGTAAAGGAAAAGAGAACGATTGACTGAAAAGAGGATCACAAAATTGGGAGAAGTAACTACTGTAAGGCAGACTTTGTTAGCATGAAAACTTTTTTTGAAAATGCAAATTGGAGTGGACTGTACAAAGCCAAGAGTACACAGGATAAGTGGGAGGAGTTTTTAAAGCTGTACAAAGAAGCCGAGAATAGATATGTCCCTAAGGTAACCAAAAGGGATGTTGGTAAAAAGGAGAGGTTTAACAAAAGATGCGAGGCAGCTAGAAAAAGAAAGGAGGAAGCCTGGAAGGGATGGAGGAGACGAGGAAGAATCAACGCGTGGAACAATTTCAAACAAGCAAGGAATGAATATACAAAGATTAGAAGAGAAGAAAAACGGAAATATGAAAAAGATATAATCGACAAGTGCAAAGACCAACCCAAACTATTCTATAGACATGTGAACGACAAATTAAAGAATAGAGAAACAATCAATAAACTGAAAATGGATGGAACTACATATGAAGACCCAGCAGAGATGGCAGAAGTGATGAACAACAGCTTCCATAGAGTTTTCACAAAGGAAGACAAATTTGTACAACCACCGGGCCAGGAAAGAGGAAGGGTTATGCAGGAGATACAGTTAACGGTGCAGGAGGTCAAGGAAAGCTTGAACAAGCTGGATGTAAGAAAGGCGACAGGGCCGGATGAAGTATCAGGGTGGATCCTGAAAGAATGTAGTGAGCAACTTGCAGAGAAATTCCACTCCATAATGAGCGCCTCCCTGAGTGAAGGAAGGGTACCACAAGATTGGAAGAGAGCAAACATAGTACCAATTTTTAAGGGAGAAAAGAGAGAGTGTCATGCCCCGGGAGTATATTTTCTCTTTTCCTATTCTCCAACACGACCTCTGCATGTATCCAAACACACGAGAAATTAATCACAACAAGGAGAGGGTATTCGCTGGCTGCCTGGGATTGAACCCGCGACCAGCGTGACGGGAGAGCCACTCCCTACCGAGTCAGCCAAAGAGGTACCCCACTGGCTAAGTGGGTTATGGGAGGCTCGTTCATCAGGCATAGTCGCCACACTACAAGAGGACTCATTAAATTACAGACCGGTATCACTCACTAGTGTGGTTGCAAAGATATGCGAGAGGCTGATTAACCCTTTCATTGCTAAATGCTTGCAGCAGGCGTTAGGCGTATTTGCTGGTGGCGCTAAACGCCCACTGCAACCTCCACCCGCATTCAAATCTCCAGCGTATGAGTGTTCCAACACTAATTCTAACAACACAGGATTGCCAATTGAGTGGATTCTTCACTAAATTAAGTGGAAAATCATATCAGCCCAGCGCAGCAAATGTACGGACGAGTAACTGGTGGATGTTCTTGCCCAATATAGCATCATTTTTGCATAGCTTCACCTATCACCTGACTGATTCTTTGACCAAATAGTTGTAAATATTGCAGTTGGCAATGTTCCCTTGCCAGAATCTGAAGAAAAGATGTCCGCAGTTCCTTCAATACGGCTGATCATCCTGCACCCACCGACGTAAGTGTTAACATTCAACACTCCCTGAACATGCATGTACGTTCGCAAGAGAGGCATACATAACTGACTCCTATAGATCTGGACCTCCTCTTTCCAATGGTGTTTTTGGTTTTTAGCTGTGATGAATAGTTTTTGAGATACAGAGGTTAACCCGTAAAGTGTTTAGTACGTATATATACGTTCGGGAGGGAAAGTGTTTAGTACGTATATATACGATCATCGTTTTCTTTTACTTCATGGCACCTAAACCTGTAGAAATGGTTCAAGATGTCTTTTCTATGCCTAAATATGATTTTGAAAGCTCACTCTCATTTTTATTGTATTGCTGTGGTCTATTACATAGAATGTATCCATGACCACGAATGATTTATTGAAAAAATAGGTATATTTATAAAAAATATGTCAGTGGTGTCATAATTACTTATCAATATACTCAAAATACTGTTCAGTAGATCAGCTATTTTTATATCATTCCAACTTGAATAGCAATTTCAATATATTTTGTGTTCATGAGTGCAGTCATCGTCGGTTGTGTTGGCAGCCCGTGGGCGAGAGGCGCCAAGGTTGGCCCAGCAATGAGTCATGATAGCCAGACACGCTGCTACACCGCTGTTAGCACGTGTTGTCCTGTGCACCATGCCGGGGCTTGACATCGGCGAAATAGAGAATATTCTCTATGACGATAATGTCACAGAGTTGGGGGACAGTGATCTCTCTGAGGAGGACGATGAAGATGACTCTGATTACATACAATCAGACAGGGGGAGTGATGATGAAAATGAAAGTGAATCTGCTCCTGCTCATTCCAGCAAGAAGCGGAAAAGGGATGGTGGGGAGTCTGGGCTTGTAGTAGGTGCTTCCTCACTATCAGCTTCTCAGCCACTGCATGACCTCGCTAGTCAAGCGCACACACCATCTACATCCCAAGCTCAACACCAAACAATAAATGCTGATGCTGATGTACAATGGGAATGGAGAGATGGTCATGACTTTTTGCCCACTGATTTTCAGTTTGATCTTCATGGTCGTGGTATACCACATGGACTCGTTCATGATGGCAGCACAGAGAGTGAATATTTTAGGTTGTTTTTCACGGAAGACATAATGGCTCATATAGTCAAAGAAAGCAACAAGTTTCATGGCTTTATGATAGCAGGTAAAATACTCCATCCACACTCTCGTTTCTTGCAATGGCAGGACACAGATGTAAAAGAAATGTACTCATTTTTGGCTTTAGTTATGCTGATGGGGCTCATTCCAAGGGAAAATTATAAGGAATACTGGTCGACAGATCCACTTCTTCGCCAGCCTATTTTCAGTAAAATCATGTCAGTAAACAGGTTCATTGCTTTGCTACAAGCCTTACACTTCCAAGATAACACTCAGCCAACTGATGATGACAAAATGAGAAAAATAAGGCCCATCTTTGACTACATTTGCCATAGTTTCAAGTCATCATTCAAACCATTTCAAAATTTAGTTATTGATGAAAGTTTGGTTCTGTGGCGTGGTAATTTACACTTTCGCCAGTACATCCCATCCAAGCGCCACCGATTTGGCCTAAAACTATTTGTTCTTTGTGACTGTGAAACTGGCTTCATTTTGGACATGATTTTGTACACTGGGGCAAGAACAAACATCAAAGAGAATAAGAAGTTGGGCATATCAGGAAGCGTTGTCAGTACCATGCTTGAGTCTTACCTTGGTCAAGGACATATACTTTTTGTTGACAACTGGTACACCAGTCCTACACTGTTCCACTATCTGCATGAGAGAATGACTGGGGCCTGTGGTACGGTAAAGCCAAATCGCAAGTTTATGGCCAAATTCCCCATCGGACTGCAGAAGGGCAATGTTGTTCACAAGCAGGCAAACAACATTCTTGCAGTGAAATGGAAGGACAAGAGAGACGTTCATCTCCTCACCAGTGTCCACGAACCAAAGTTGCAAACGAGTGAGAACATTGACCATTCCACAAAAACCTTCATCGACAAACCTGAATGTGTTATTGTCTACAACCAAAACATGCGCCTTGTAGATAAAAGTGACAGCATGATGTCATCTGTGGAATGTTCAAGGAAAACAATGAAATGGTACAAAAAGATGTTTTTTCATCTGATTGACTGTGCTGTCCTCAACGCCCATATTCTATACCAGGTCAAAACTGGCGAGAAGCCGACACTCCATGACTTCACAAGGGAGGTAATAAGACAGCTTCTTGAGCAGTATTCGGAGCCTCTTCCTACAGCAGGACGACGACGAGCATCTCATGGTGACGATCCTACACGTCTCACAGGTCGTCATTTTCCCAAGTATATCCCACCTACAGCTGCCAAGAAAAACGCCCAAAAGCCTTGCCACGCCCGCACCACCACACCCGGCCAAAGCAACGCAAAGATACGAGGTTCATGTGTGTGCCCTGCGACACGGCTCTTTGTCTGGACCCGTGTTTTGAGGTATATCACACTCTCAAGATATACTAGAGTGGTATAGATAATTGTAAATAATGTATATACTATAGAGCATAGGAAAATATGTTTCATTTGCTGCTAATGAAAGACAGAAGTTTATAATACGGAAACCTGAAAGTTTACAGGTACAGGATTTTTTCCCCATGGCCGTTTATAATACGGAAACCTGGAAGTTTACAGGCACAAGTTTTTTTTCCCTATGGCCGTTTATAATACGGAAACCTGAAAGTTTACAGGCACAAGTTTTTTTTCCCTATGGCGTTTATAATACGGAAACCTGAAAGTTTACAGGCACAAGTTTTTTTCCCTATGGCCGTTTATAATACGGAAACCTGAAAGTTTACAGGCACAAGTTTTTTTTCCCTATGGCGTTTATAATACGGAAACCTGAAGTTTACAGGCACAAGATTTTTTTTCCCTATGGCCATGAGATGCGTATTTGCGTGTCAACAGTTAGTTGTAGGTACATTAGCCAATACACTTTTCCCTATGTAAGCATCAATTGCCACATTATTTCTGCTGTCTTTTATGCACATGTGCTTTCATATCATTCATTCCTCATCTTACTTACTTTGGCCCACAGTAGATAGATAGAAGTATAGAACTGTAGTTGTAGTTAGTGTAGTGTTAGCTATACAGGCAGCCTCGTTGGGCCCAACAGGGTTGTTGCTGTCTGTTTCTCCTTTGTATTCATTCCTGGCTCGGAACCTGAGTCATCAGTTTCCCAGCCATACAGATTTTCATGGGATATGCTACAGTCCAGAGGTAATACACAATTACCTCTTAGATATACTTGTAAAATTGGGATGTTATGTAAATTGTACAGTAGCAGAGCAATACCAAATTGGTCGGCAGCAAATGCAAAGACGCGGAAGCTACGTAGTAAATGGGAAAATGTTTGGGGTATGTGATCAGCTGGCGAGGCGAGGGCGGGCTGTGGGATGCAGGAGTACCAACATAAACAAACATAAAATTCGTATAATGGGTTATTTGGGCAGCTGTGTGTAATTTTTTTGTTGTTGGTGTTACAAAACATGTTATGCTTGTGCAATGAAGGGATAATATTGTGCTACTTATATACACATAGAGAAAATATAGTCTGTCTGGCGTGATAAATTTGGTACTATGATATGACTATAGAAAGGCTAGACAAACAATCCTCAGATATATTTTACAAGAAACTCAAACTAAACAATATATAGTCATGGAAGAAGCATTCACAGTGTGTCGGAAATAATAAATAAGAAGCGGAAGTTACATAGTACTGTTCTACATGTTTCGTCTTACGCACCACCACTGGAGTATTGGTGCCACGCGTGAAAGGACTCACAGAAAACGACAGCTTACAGGGAACACACATATATCGCATTTATATCGTTCAAATCAGCTATTTTTTTTCAATTTTATAAGACAATAATATTATTTGGCCAAAATCCAACCCCACATGACCTGTTTCACTCCTATAAAGCAACACTGTACGGGTTAAAAGAGACCCCCCACTGGGCTCCCCGACTGCGCCTGAGGGGATAGTCGCGTCCGCACCGCGTGCAAGGAAAGGGTTAAAAACAGGTGGTTGGATTTCTTAGAAAGTGAGAAAATTATCTCGGATTGCCAGTTTGGGCTCAGGAGAGGGAGATCTTGTGTCACCAACTTGTTGTGTTATTACTCAAGGGTGACAGATTTAATACAAGAGAGAGAAGGCTGGGGGGATGGAGTGTACCTGGATTTGAAAAAGGCATTCGACAAAGTACCGCACAGAAGACTAATTTGGAAAATTAAAAATAGGGGTGGAGTGGGTGAAGGACTGATTAAGTGGCTGGAGGACTTCCTAACTAACAGGGAAATGAGGACAATAATCAGGGACAGGGTTTCCAACTGGTGCCCAGGGAGGAGTGGGGTCCAGCAAGGTTCGGTGCTGGCACCAATAATGTTTGCTGTTTATATAAATGATATGGTGGACGGAGTGACCAGCTATGTGAGTTTGTTTGCAGATGATGCAAAGCTATTGAGACGACTCAATGATGTGAAGGACTGTGAGGCATTGCAGAGGGACCTGGACAAAATATGGGAGTGGAGTGGTACATGGCAGATGGAGTTCAATCTTGGGAAATGTAAAAAAATAGAGTTTGGTAGGAGTGGAAGAAGATGTGAATATGATTATAAGATGGGAAGTGAGATAATATGCAGAGGAGTGGAAGAAAAAGATTTGGGAGTGACTATCTCAGAGAACATGTCACCGGACAAACACATCAACAGGATAACGGGACAAACTATGAATTTGCTGAGGAACATAAGGACGGCATTTGTGTATTTGGACGAGGAGATGATGAAGAAAATAATAGTTACAATGATAAGGCCAAGGTTGGAGTATGCAGCAGTGGTCTGGTCTCCTCACGAAAAGAAGAACATAAGAAAGCTGGAAAGAGTACAAAGAGTGGCAACTAAGATGGTACCGGAACTTAGGGATCGGACTTACGAGGGGAGACTCAATAGCATGGGGCTCACAACCCTGGAGGGAAGAAGAGAAAGAGGAGACCTGATAGCGGAGCACAGGGTGGCGAGCGGGGTGGAGAATCTGGACAGAGAGGACCTGTGTGTGTGGAACAAGAGAGAAACGAGAGGACATGGAAAGAAGTTGAGGGCGACCACGTGTAGGCGAGATGTGAAAAAGTTTAGCTTCCCTAACAGAAGCATTGAGCTATGGAATGGACTGGAGGAGGAGGTGGTTTGTGCAAGAAACATTCATGATTTTAAGGAAAAATTGGAAGAGTGGATATGGAGATGGGACAGCTTGGGCTCTTTTCCTGTATGTCACAAATAGGTAAATACAACTAGGTAATACACACACACACACACACACACACACTGGAGAGAAGAGAGAGAGGGGACCTAATAGCATTGTACAGGATACAAGAGGGATTGGAGAAATTGGACAGGGAAGACCTAGTGGTACGTGACAGAAGTGTGACAAGAGGCAATGGTAAGAAATTGAAGAAGAGCGACTGTAGGAGAGACATCAAGAAATACAGTTTTCCACACAGAAGCATAACAACATAGAACGGACTTGACGAGGAGACTGTGTGCAAAAACGATTCATGAATTTAAAGCCAAACTGGATGATAAGCGTTATGGAGACGGGACAGGACGAGCCTAGTACAGCTCTTTTCCTGTATTTCATAACTAGGTAAATACAACTACGTTTTTTTTTTTTTTGGTTGTTTTTTTTTTTTTTTTTTACAACAAAGGAGGCAGCTCAAGGGCACAAAAAAAAACATTGACCAATGTAGTATGTAAAATATGTGAGAAAGTGATAAAGAAACAATGGACGCAATTTCTAGGAGAAAAATTTAATTACAAGTAGCTAAACAGTATGGATTCAGAAAAGGGCGCTCATGTGTGACAAACTTACTGAGCTTTTACTCAAGAGTGACAGATAAAATACAGGAAAGGGACGGATGGGTTGATTGTGTCTACCTGGACCTGAAGAAGGCGTTTGACAAAGTTCCACATACAAGACTGCTATGGAAACTAGAAAATAAAGGAGGATTGAAAGGGAAAATGAACTGGATGAAAAGCTACCTAAGGGGAAGAGAAATGAGAACAGTGGTTAAGGACATAAAATCGGAATGGAGAACTGTAGAGAGTGGAGTGCCTCAGGGATCGGTATTGGCACCAATACTTTTCCTAGTATATATTAATGACATGCCAGAGGGAGTAAATAGTTATATGAGCCTGTTCGCAGATGATGCAAAGCTGCTAAGACATATAAGAAACAGTAAAGACTGCAAAATTCTGCAAGAAGACCTAAACAAGATTTGGAAGTGGAGTATGGAATGGGAGATGAAATTCAATGTGAAGAAATGTCATGTTATGGAAATGGGAAAAAGTGAAGGAAGACCAAAATGGACATATAAAATGGGAGATGGTGAAACATTAAAGAAAGTACACGGAGAGAGAGATATGGGAGTAATAATGCAAGATAACAAACAGCCAGAGAGTCATGTTAATCGGATATTCGGTGATACGTATAACATGGTGAGAAATATAGGAATAGCATTCCACTACATGGATAAGGATATGATGAAAAAGTTAATTACCACTTTGATCAGACCAAAGTTGGAATATGCGGAGGCAGTGTGGTCTCCCCATAAGAAGAAACACATAAAGAAACTAGAAAGAATACAAAGGATGGCAACAAAAATGGTTCCAGAGCTGGAGGGATTGACATACGAGGAAAGACTAAAGGAAATGGACTTACCAACACTAGAACAAAGAGGAGAAAGGGGAGACCTAATACAAATTACAAATTATTGAGCAAAATGGAAGAAGTAGACAACGAGGAGTTACTACTAAAAGAGGAAATTACCACCAGGAACACAAGAAGACATAGTAAAAAACTGACGAAGGGAAGATACTTGACAGACATAAAGAAATACAGCTTCCCAAAAAGAAATACAGTCGTCCCTCAAATAGTACGGGGGTTAGGGACTGAGGACCCCCGTACTATTCGAAAATCCGTATAAAATTAGTGCCCCCCATAGAAACACTCCTGTGCTGCATTTGAGAGAGGGAATTGGGACTCTCGGTACATCCCAAGTGCTCTCAAACGCATGCTTCCACAGCATCAGGAAGATCAGCGTACCCCATTTTGCTGCGAGTGAGACGCCGTTACCATAGCAGAACTCTTGGAGCACTGGCAGTTACTGCGGCAAGAATTTCTTTTACACTATGATAGATACAGAAAACACTGCTCTCATTCACATGATATACTCTCCCTACCGCAACGTAACTCATCCCAAAATGTAACTTCTCCTAAATCTGAATTCTTCTGCAAGGTGAACACCTTCCTCGAACGCTTTTGGGTGCTTTCAGCAGGTGTTTTGGTAGAACAGTGTTGCCACTCACGCCAGGGCTACTTGGTGCGACAAGTGGGAAATTTAAAAATCCTAAAAGAATTTTTCCATGACAATCCGTACAAAACCGAAACCGTACTATTTGAAGGACGACTGTATAGAGGTTTGGAGCGGACTAAGTGAGGATGTAGTATCGGCAAGAAGTGTGCAAAGCTTAAAGGAAAAGTTGGATAAATGTAGATACGGAGACGGGACCACACAAGCGTAAAGCCCAGGCCCTGTAAAACTACAACTAGGTAAATACTACTAGGTAAATACACACACATACACACAAACTCAAACGAGCGTAAGCCCAAGCCCTGTAAAATTACAACTAGGTAGATACATACACACACACACACACAACTCTGACTTTGATTCTGTTCAACAATGTGCAGGGCAACAGGATTGGTGCGTAACGCACTTTAACACTGCGGTAAAACTGTTTACATTACATGAAATTTACATTGCGTGAACTCACCAGGAACACAATAACGACGCAAATTGAAAGGTACCTGTAAATATATGGCCAGTGTCACTTCTGCCACATCTTCTTACCTTCTGTGAATGTTTCGCTCAACTTTAATTGCCGTTTCCAGTGAATGGTCGCCTATAGAAGCTGCTGCAGATTATTGTGAGGGGGTTGTTGTTGTTGGACACCATTTTGCTAGCCAACTGGCATTTGCTAGATCTAGTGGTAAGCTTGTATAGCAGACCCTCTACTCCCTAAACTTTTCCTCCGTGGTGCAGTGGTTAGCATGCTTAGCTATGACTCTGGGGGTCTGGGTCTGAATCTCAGCCTCGGGAAATCAGTGTGCAGCCCATCCAGCTGTTCATCCTCCCTTTACAATAAATGGGTACCTGGGGAAGCCTGGGGAAGGCAAGCTAT
This sequence comes from Eriocheir sinensis, assembly GCF_024679095.1. NCBI lineage: Eukaryota > Metazoa > Arthropoda > Malacostraca > Decapoda > Varunidae > Eriocheir > Eriocheir sinensis. The sequence goes on from NW_026111730.1 coordinate 25,674, forward strand.
GGTAACCCAGATGTCACACTGGCCCTGTGTCCCAGGATAATAGGTTCTTACCAACTACAGGCTCAAGGGCCAATGCAACAGAGATGCGCACCAAGGCCACGCACAACTACGGCATATACCCCCAACCTTACCTGTACTAAAAATCAGAATGATTAATGAAACAAATTCTAGAAGCTTACCTTGGCCCAGTACCTGAATGTTATTCCAAGGACGGGCACACGATGATCTAAGGAGGTGTATTCTTGAAGCAGTTGGTTGGTGTACTTTGAAGATGCACTGCTGGCTCCCACTACCATGCGCTCGTTGGTCTTTGAGTGAGTGAACGACATGGTGGGGAATGATGATGAGAGGTCGTCTACAACATTTCTGTTGAAGCAAAATACAAGGATGGAGGAGACAGAAAGAGACCAGGCAGCCTATACATGGCAGCTCCTGAGGACCACTTATTAAAAATCTGTTTTCAATAATTATAATCTTAACTAACTTTCATATGAAAGTGTAAGTCACTTTTTTCATCTTCTTAACCGGAGAACGGTGACAGACATCAATTGAGGCTTGCCCATGGAGAGGCGACAAGCCTCAATTGAGCACGATTTAAAACGTGTACAGAAACCGCGCCAGGTCTAAATGGCTGAAACTTGGAATGGATTATGTAACATATAGCAACACTCAGTGGACTACCCACTATCCCCCCAGTTCCATCATAAATCCATCCAGAGTAGTGACCTACCTCTTCCCCTTTACAGCCCCACGTCATTCATTTCGCCCACGTCAATCGTCTTGTCTCGTCTCGTAGCACGTCTTATTAATAAATAATTGATAAACTAAAAAAAATTAAGATATAGATGAGGTGTATATCAATAGTTACAAATATGTGTATGTGCTACATGTCATTTACGCTCACGTAATAAATACCTTCATAAAGACTTGTACTAGAACATGCGCCGAGTGGCTTAAAACTCCGCCGAGTGGCTTAAAACTACCCACATGCTGTCCAGAAGACCACCTATCAACCCGGACTCTAGATTCTAGGATCAAAGATGAGCTCTGGGAGGGCAGCATGAGCCAATGCAAGATGGCGCCACTATAAACACTCGCCTGCGCCAGAACAGGCTGGGCCGACCATCAGGACCCACCGGAAAGAAAGAAGCCTTGGACCGACCATCAGGATCCACCGGGAAGAAGCCTACCGGCGCAATAGGCAGCAATGTAAAAAAATATAAATAAATAAATAAAAAAATAAAGTAAAAAGAGGAAAATATAATATATAAACAATACAGACTTGTTTCAAATCTCCGTAAAGAGTATTGTAGATAACCAATCCTAAGTACCAACTCTTCCCCACTCGCTAGCTCAAAATTTTGTGGGCCAACTTTTTTAGCTGAATATATGTTTCGAAGAATATTAGTTCATGAGTTACACCGAGAAAACTGTATTTTTTTCCTCTCCCGTCAGAGTAAGCTAAAAACTAAAAATTGCTCAGAGCTCCTCATCTACGCTCCATAGAAAGGTTGCCATATGTTACCATTAAGAAACTTAGCCCAACAAATGATGCTCCCAAATTTGACGCATTTTCACCGAAAACTTAATTTTTAATCAATTTTTTAAAGTTTATGACGCATTTTGCGTCATCGTGCGCCAGGACCTTTTACCCTTGGTGACGCAAAATGCGTCATCATGCGCGAGAGGGTTAATACTTTCTTAATCTTTTTTATAGTTTACATTTTTTTAGGCTACAAAATGCTTCTTTTAATACAAGTAAAATAATAAATATATTAAAATACCTCTATACAGGTAACTCTCGATTTACGTGTTTGGTTTACGCATTTTTGAAATAACGTGGGATCCAAATTCCAAATAAATGTTTAATTTACACGTTTTTTCACTTATACGTGATATTTTATGGAGTGGCCACCAGATGTCTCACGCAACTGGACTCTGCACGCACGGCCATACACAGCTGAGCTCAGTTCTTCCCGCGCGCCACTTGAACAACAATACAGTACCCACGCTGCCACGCTACTCAACATTAGGGGTGGGCAGGTACCGGTACCAGTACCGGTGCTAATGGTACCAGTACCGGTAATAACGGTACCAGACTGCTCGGTACCAGTACTAATACTAGCCAGTCGCTCATGGTGTCCCTCATTTCCTCCTCACACGAGAGAGGCTGAGAATGAGTGCCTAAGTGGATATCTCGGTGATATGGATACTCTCTCTCTCTCTCTCTCTCTCTCTCTCTCTCTCTCTCTCTCTCTCTCTCTCTCTCTCTCAACTGAATGAAGTGAATATTTATTTTTCAATAGAAACCTACCTCTTGTTTGATTTACATTGTTTTGATTTACGCGACCTCTTCAAGGACACAATACTCGCGTAAATCGAGAGTTACCTGTACCACAAAATCCCGCGATATAGCGAAAAATCCGCGATACGTAACTAAATACTTACAATTTAAAAATCCACGATACAGCGAGACCGTGATAAGTGAACAACGATATAGCGAGGGATTACTGTATACACATCCAAAATAATCCCTCTATAGTGCGTGACATGTATATCTGCTGGTGACCACTAGGAAGCAAAGAAATCATGAAAAATCCAAGCACTTTCATGTATTACATCTTCAAGGGAAGAGGACAATACATCTCTGCATTTCTTCTCTTCCCCTGAAGATGTAATACATGGGAGCACTCAGGCTTCTAATTTTCTTTGCCTCCTAAAAGGTTACTAGCAAATACACATATACGGTAAACCCTCGATATACCGGACTAATTGGGGGGAACTTAGTCCACTGATGGACTAATGGAACGCTGCTTTGTCAAGGGACCGGGGCCTGAAACCTCATCAATGGTAAATGGTAATGCCAAAAGTCTGTCATAAGTGGTGGAAATTTTAAAATATGTATAATACCAATGAACCTAATAAACGTAGGTACAGTAGAACCTCATTTATCCAGCATTCAAAACAACGGCACCCTCAAAACAACAGCAACTTTCTAGGACCTGATTTTGCCAAAATTCCCCACCCCCCTTTTTTTATGTGCTGCCTGTAGCGCCTGTAGGCTTTCTTGGGAGGCCTTATGGGCGGCCCAGCCCCTTAGTGGCACAAGTTACGAGGATAGAAATAGCTAAAAAAACAGGAGACAGCACAACCTCCAAACACGGACTGACTCCGATTCGGCGAGGTGGGACGCATGAAAGTTTGTGACATGGCGAGGTTCAGTTACAGACTCTATATTTCCCCGCCTTGCTACATGAATCTTCGTTGCGTAACATGGCCTTGTTTAGATACGGTGTTCTGTTCGCAAGTACGTACCCGGCCGTATACATTTACAAGCTGTATTCACCTGCAGCACCGGCGGCAAGAACGGTGGCGCAGAAACCATTCAAGGGGTCACTCAACAAACTCTGACACTCCCACACACTCATGAGCTGGGGCAGTTGACTGATCCTGCCAGGAGTGGCTTGGAATGGGACTAACTGATGGGGGCTTGTTCAGAGGGACCGTAGGGGGCGGAGGCGTCGGGTGAGTAACGGATGCGTCCCCCAGCGTATGTTCCCCATTAGTTTGTTAGTTGCAGGCCCTGCCCCACCCAACCCAGGCAAGGGGTCAGAGTGACTGCTAGCCGTGGGCAGGAACACAACACCTCAGAGGATAGTCCCCTGCCATCCATGTGCATGTTTACTAAATATAAAATCAACTAGGTCTATGGTTAGACCCTTCCCTACAAACCTTTTGAACTTATCTTACAAACAGAAAATCTATTGCTTGGAAATATTCTATTTTTGTCCATTCCATACGATCAGCCTTTCTGTTTTTGTCTCGGGGAGGCAGTGGCTGAGTGTCAGTGTGTGGGTACAGTGTCCTGGAGGGCACGGGTTCAAGTTTCACCTGCTGGTACAAGCTGACAATATTCAGTCATTGCTGAGTGGTCAGTGACAAGCCACATGCTGTCCTGATGAACCTCTATCAACCTGGTCTCTAGTGACTCTATCAAGAGGATCAAGTGAGGCCATGACCCACTTTAAAATACTAGCCTGTCCCACTACTAGGCTGGAGCTGACCAAACAAGAATAGTGCTACTTTTTAAATACTTGCCTGCACCACCAGTGGGCTGGGGATGACCAGCAGTCCCCATCATGAAAGCCTACTGGTGCTACAGGCCCAATAACAACAAAACAAGCAGATAACATATGATTCAAAACAGGTTTTGCTAGCAAATGTATCCCATCCACACACAGAGAAACAAAAACTCCTCATTCATTTTATCCCTCCACATTCACCCCATAGGTACAGGTAACTCTCGATTTACGCGAGTTTGGTTTACACGTTTTTTAAATAACGCGGGGTCCAAAATCCAAATGAATGTTTCATTTACACGTTTTTTCACTTCTACGCGATATTTTATGGAGTGGCCACCAGATGTCTCATGCAACTGGACTCACACGGCGCCGCGGCCACACAGCTGAGCTCAGTTCTTCCTGCACGCCACTTGAACAACAATACAGTACCCACGCTGCCACGCTACTCAACAATAGGGGTGGGCAGGTACCGGTACCAGTACTGGTACTAACAGTACCAGTACTGGTACTAACAGTACCAGCTATACGGTACAGTACCGGTACCAGACTGCTCGGTACCGGTACCAATACAAGCCAGTCACCCATGGTGTCCCTTATTTCTTCCTCACACTAGTGAGGCTGAGACTGAGTGCCTGAGTGGATATCTCGGTGATATGGGTATTCTCTCTCTCTCTCACTCTCTCTCTCTCTCCACTGAATGAAGTTAATATTTATTTTTCGATAGAAACCTACCTCTTGTTTGATTTACATTGTTTTTGATTTACGCGACCTCTTCAAGGACACAATACTCGCGTAAATCGAGTTACCTGTACCTCATTTCCTACACTACTGTTTCCTTCTTCTGAATTGATTTTATCCATCTATATTCTTTTCCTTTAGAAACTCCCACGCAGAGTAAGCTAAGGGGAGAATGAATTTGTGAAGAGTGTATGAGGGAAGGATTGAGGGAGGGGGTGTCAGGGGAAGACCACCTGTGAAGTGGATCAATAGGGTGAGTGAGTATTGGAGCGAGAGAGTTGGAAGTGGCAGGAGTGAGTGTTGATAGGGAGTGCCAGAACAGGGAGAGGTGGAGACACTTCAGCCATGGCCACCCCCTGGAGGGAAGTTCCCGTGAGGGAGCAAGGCGTCGGAGATATAGATAGGTAAAGCTACTCTACAATTATATTTAACATAATCCTTTTGGGGGATTTTCCTGGAGATTATGCAAACAACCATGGATATCTCACTAGTCATACCTTTCCTTCACTCAAATCACTCAAAACTTTGGAGGGTTCCCTAAATATGTGTACTCTGGTCACAAACTTTCCAGCCACTAGTGTTAATGAAGGCTGCAGCAGCCCAGTACTTACATGTATGTGTCATTATCTGCAACCAAGTCTCTCACTCCTAAAAGGGCCGCTGAAGGACTCTGATTGTCATCCATAATAATGTCAATATTGACATCACTTGTTTTTAGGCAGAATCCGCATATTGAAGATCCAACCATCTCCAGCCTGCATCCTACGAACAAGACAAGCATGTTTGTTAGCAATCTTATCTTACAAACAGGTATTTATAATAATGACCCTTCTTTCATATATAATATCTAACACTTGTAATACAATATTCAATACAATATTCAAGTGGTTTTCAACCCTTCATCAACCATCAGATAAAATTCGCTTTTTATCGGCGTCACAGACGCCAATCAACAAATTGTCCATCTTCTTGTTCTCTTCAAGTTGTTTTCCTGGCTTACCCAACCATTGTAGACATGACATTGTATGATAACATTTGTTAGCCCTGATGAACCCTACAACATGGCATTATAGTTTATTTTTCTATTTTTTTATTTTTTTTATTTATTTATTTTTTTTTTTTTTTTTTTTACGTCTTGGCCTGTGGTGCCGGTAGGCCTTCATAGTAGTGCCTGATGGTTGGCCCCAGCCCATTGTGGCGCAGGCAAGTGTTTATAGTGGCGCCATCTTTACTCTTCAGCATTTCCATTTCAGACCCCTAATTGCATAATATAAATTGTTGGGGGGTGTTGGAGGGTCATGCAACGCCGATCTAGCAGTTTTTGTGCTATTAACACTTGTTTGGCTTACATAATGCACCTTTTTCCCTTTAATATACAATATTCTTCAAGTCAGTGATGCCAAAGAAGCAGAGTCAGAGCCACCCCTGAATCTCTATACCAGCCACCCCTGTCAATTGTTATTTCAATATTTGTATCTACACCCTTTTTCATTTTTTTGACATGCAATTTCTGCCAGTTTCCCATTAGTTTCCACACTGCACACCAGACTGATGCCAGCCAGCCAGTACAAGCAACTATATAAATGTGTGTGTACAGTTTTATCAGCATGGTTGCCTCATTCTATTTTCTCTATCTTCGTACGTTGCTATATACAAAGTGTATATACAAAAAAAATGCATTCCTCTACTGCACTCAAAGATAACAAGCACACTGTATTTCATATTTTTAACTTTTTTCTTCTTTACTGAAACATGAATTATACTCTTCAGCAAAGGCTAGTGTTGGAGCACATGTTAATGTGGCCACGACGTGAGTCACTCCAACAACACTCAGCATCTTTGAAAGGCATTTAGTGACCACTATGCACTTAATGAATTATGTATCCTTTTCTGTACTCTATATCCTCCTCAGCAGGTTTGACAGGGCACCTCTACAGAGGGCTTCAGACATTTCAGACCGTAAATCACACAAGGCTGCCTGCTAGTACTAATAGGATATGGAGAGATGTTGAAGTGTGTGCGAAGACAACCAATGACAGCTGAGCATTAGCTTGATTGCCTGCTAATTGTGAGCTCTTTTTTCATGGTCACATTTACGTCTTACTGCCAAATGCAACTTACATACTTAGATATGAAAATTTTATAAACAACACAATAAGCATCTATGCTGGAGCACAAATCTGTACTCAATATATGTGACTATCCATGCAAACATCACCAAACGTATCTTTTAACCTGGCAGCAGCGACGGGCCAAATTTGTGGCTTGACTGTGTAGCAGTGACAGGCCAAATTTGTGCCATGATTTTAACCCCCCAAAATAGATGATACATAAACTGATCACAAATTCTTTGACGTATATTATGAAATGGTTTGTGTGAGGGTGATTTTTTCTCATTTTTCTCGTTTAGAGGGACCATTAAGAATCATGATCCCCACAGCTACCGGGTTAATAACATAGTTGAACAATTTCTTTCTCATTGCCACCTTGCACATTTCATCATGAAGGAAAAAATGGTCAAAACAAATTATCTAACATACCTTTCACTTTGGTGGCAAGGAGGTCATTGAGCTGCGACACAAGTTCCCTCCGAGTGGTGATTGTTTCTGGTGTTGCTTTCATTTGTTCGCTGACAGATGTAATAAGCTTATCGACGGCAGAGACGTGTGCGTCCGTGGCAGGAGGAAGATTTTTTAACGTGGTCTCCAAATCTTTGGCCTGGAAAAATAACACTGTGAATTGAAAATGTATTCAATAAACAATAACAAACAGGGTAACAACAGTTTGGAAACTCCTGAGACAAAATTTATCCAGGAGAGGAAGAATTGGTGTAAGTGACAGGGGAGTGAAGTGTAAAATTGATAAATGCATGAGTGTAAACTATTACATTATTGGCTGGAGTAGGTAGGAAGACACCTACCGAACGGGCGCAAGCCACTCCCGGTGAGGTATATATGGGAGGTGAGAAGGGAGCTGAAGCCCTCCAAAGACCCTTCCCATGTCCTCACTAACCGTTTCCCTATTGTCTCACCAACACCAGAGTAGTTCAGCATGCTCTCTAAAGACAGATCCTCTCTTTATCCACACCACACTACATTCATACAACATATACACCTTTTCCCAAAATTCAAATTTCAAAATGGCACACCTATATCATGCCTCGGAGTCCCCGCCTGGGGGGGGGACCACAAATTCCCCTAGGGAGGACTCCCCTTCTGGCTGCCGACCCGAGAGGTGTCTTGATAACTCCTCAAACCTCTTTCTTCTCAATTTCTGCAACATTCACGGTCTTCGTTCAAATTTTCATTCTGTGGAACACCATCTCTCTTCCTCTAAACCTCACCTTCTCTTCCTCACCGAAACACAGGTTTCTGAGGCTACTGACAGCAATCTCTACTCTGTTCCCTCCTACTATCTCTATCCTAAATTTCAATCCAAAGCTGGATGTTGCGCCTATGTACGCAACGACATCATTTGCTCTCGTGCCCACGACCTTGATTCTTCAGAATTTTCCACCATCTGGCTAAGACTTCATTGCCATTCTATTACTAAATACATCTTTGCTGTTTACCTCTCACCTAACTCTACTAACTATGTAAAATTCTTTGACTATTTGAACTCTAAAGTGGAGCACATCTTGACCCACTCTCCCTTTGCTGAAATCTCCATCCTAAGAGATTTCAATGTTCACCACCAGCTTTGGCTTTCATCCTCTTTCACTGACCAGCCTGGTGAACAAGCCTGAAACTTTCCTATCCTCAACGACCTAGAGCAGCTGGTCCAGCACCCTACTCGTATTCCCGACCGTCTTGGAGACAGGCCCAACATTCTAGACCTCTTCCTTACCTCAAACCCTTCTGCTTATTCTGTCAAGCTGTTCTCTCCGTTGGGCTCCTCCAATCACAATCTTATTTCTGTATCCTGTCCTATCGCTCCTGTACACCCTCTGGACCCGTCGAAGAGGCGATGCTTCTGGCATTTTGCTTCAGCTCGGTGGGACGACCTGAGGATGTACTTTTCCGATTTCCCGTGGAATGATTACTGCTTCCAGGATGGAGACCCCTCTGTGTGTGCTCAGAGTATCACAGAGGTGATTGTCTCTGGAATGGAGGCATACATTCCACGTACTTTCTCTACTCCTCACGCTAAAAAGCCTTGGTTTAATCACGCTTGTTCTCGTGCTGTCATTGATAGAGAGGCAGCTCACAAAAGGTACCAGAGCCTTCAAACTAATGCTAACTACGAACTTTATATTTCTGCCCGAAATCATGCCAAATCTATTCTCCAACTAACCAAAAACTCCTCCATTAATAGAAAATGCCAAAACCTTGCTTTCTCTAACTCTTCCCGTGACTTCTGGCATCTAGCCAAAAACATCTCCTCCAACTTCACTTCTTCATCTTCCCTCCTCTCCTCAGTCCTGACGTCAACACTGCCGTCTCATCTATCTCTAAGGCTGAACTCTTCTCTCAAACTTTTTCTTAAAACTCCACTCTGGACGATTCTGGGCATATTCCTCCTACTCATCCCCCCTCTGACTCCTTTATGCCTGTTATAAAGATTCTTCAAAATGATGTTTTCTTTGCCCTCTCTGGCCTCAACTCTCAGAAGGCTTATGGGCCTGATGGAGTGCCTCCTATTGTCTTTAAAAACTGTGCCTCCGTGCTGTCACCCTGCCTGGTCAAACTCTTTCGCCTCTGCCTGCCAACATCTACCTTTCCTTCCTGCTGGAAGTATGCCTTCATACAGCCTGTGCCTAAGAAGGGTGACCGCTCCAATCCCTCTAACTACCGTCCTATAGCTTTACTTTCCTGTCTATCTAAAGCTTTTGAATCAATCCTTAACCGGAAGATTCAAAAGCACCTTTCCACTTCTGACCTTCTATTTGATTGCCAGTATGGGTTCCACAAGGGGCGTTCTACTGGTGATCTCCTTGCCTTCTTAACTGACTCTTGGTCATCCTCTCTTAGCCGTTTCGGTGAAACTTTTGCTATTGCGCTGGACATATCAAAAGCTTTTGATAGGGTCTGGCACAAATCTTCTTTCAAACTACCCTCCTACGGTTAGTAACCTACTATCTGTACCTTTATCTCCAGTTTCCTTTCTGACCATTCTATTTCTGCTGTGGTAGACGGTCACTGTTCTTCCCCTAAACCAATTAACAGTGGTGTCCCACAGGGTTCTGTCCTATCTCCCACTCTCTTTATGTTGTTCATTAATAATCTTCTTTCCAAAATGAACTGTCCTATCCATTCTTACGCCGATGACTCCACTCTGCATTACTCAACTTCTTTTAATAGAAGACCCACCATACAGGAACTTAATGATTCAAGGCTGGAGGCAACAGAACGCTTAGCCTCAGACCTTACAATTATTTCCTATTGGGGCAAGAGGAACCTGGTGTCCTTCAACGCCTCAAAAACACAGTTTCTCCACCTATCCACTCGACACAATCTTCCAAACAACTATCCCCTATTCTTTGACAACACCCAGCTATCACCTTCTTCAACACTAAACATCCTCGGTCTATCCTTAACTCAAAATCTCAACTGGAAACTTCATATCTCATCTCTTACTAAATCAGCTTCCTCTAGGCTGGGTATTCTGTACTGTCTCCGCCAGTTCTTCTCCCCTGCACAGTTGCTATCCATTTACTGGAGCCTTGTCCGCCATCGTATGGAGTATGCATCTCATGTGTGGGGGGGCTCCACTCACACAGCTCTCCTTGACAGAGTGGACTCAAAGGCTCTTCGTCTCATCAGCTCTCCTCCTCATACTGATAGTCTTCTACCTCTCAAATTCCGCCGCGATAGTGCCTCTCTTTCTATCTTCTATCGATATTTCCACGCTGACTGCTCTTCTGAACTTGCTAACTGCATGCCTCCCCCCCTCCCGTGGCCCCGCTGCACACGACTTTCTACTCATGCTCATCCCTATACTGTCCAAACCCCTTATGCAAGAGTTAACCAGCATCTTCACTCTTTCATCCCTCACGCTGGTAAACTCTGGAACAATCTTCCTTCATCTGTATTTCCTCCTGCCTACGACTTTAACTCTTTCAGGAGGAGGGTATCAGGACACCTCTCCTCCCGAAATTGACCTCTCTTTTTGGACACTCAGGAGCAGTCAGTGAGTAGCGGGCTTTTTTTTTATATATTTTTCTTTACACCCTTGAACTGTCTCCTTAGCTGTAAAAAAGAAAAAAAAATCTTATCTGATCATCATACATGATGGCCGGCACTCTTGGCTGTGTTATTTTTTTATTTTTTTACAGCAAAGGAGACAGCACAAGGGCACAAAAAAAGACAGCTACTTGCTCCTCCTGTAAGGAACCCGAAGAGGTGGCTGAAAGAGCAGTCAATAACATGAGAAGAGGTGTCCTGATATCCTCCTCCTGAATGAGTTCAAGTCGTAGGCAGGAGGAAATACAGATGAAGGAAGATTGTTCCAGAGTTTACCAGCGTGAGGTATGAAAGAGTGAAGATGCTGTTTAACTCGTGCGTAAGGGATTTGGACAGTAAAGGGATGCGCTTGAGTAGAAAGTCGTGTGCAGCAGGGCCGCGGGAGGGGGGGAGGCATGCAGTTAGCAAGTTCAGAAGAGCAGTCAGCATGAAAATATCGATAGAAGACAGAAAGGGAGGCAACATGGCGGTGGAGTTTGAGAGGTAAAAGACTATCAGTAAGAGGAGGAGAGCTGATGAGACGAAGAGCCTTAAAGCCGTAGTATTAATCTTCCCCATTCCCTTTCCGTCCCCATCCCCATACGCAGGTCTAGGGTACAATCAAACCTCACCATAGGCACACATATGGGCGGTCTAAGGGGGCGCAAATGGCGAATGCGCAAATGGCGAACTTAATAACCTATAGGGAAAAATACATATGGGTGGTCACAGCCCAAAAAAAAAACCTACCAGAAAAAAAAGTCTGCTGGCAAAAAACACGTCCTACTCACGGCCAATCTCACTTTTTTCTTCCACTGTCCACTTTCTTAATCACTTCCACCTATGGCATGGTCATCACCGGGTTCTTCCGGGGTTTAGGCTTCTATGACGCTGCGTGCAGCATGATGGTGGTGCAAAGGTGAGGCAGAAAACATCGAGTAATTGCAGTCACCACGAGACGAGGAGAGGCAGTCGGGTTATGGCGGGAAACGACGTGTTTTGTACGTTGGCAGTGTTCTTCACTGGCGGCAGAGGGCACGCAGGTGGTAGACAGCTGTAGCTCCCCAACGGATGCCATTTTGCTACCAGAACAGCTAGTAAATGTCCTTAGAAGATCAGCGGACGCCATTTTGCTGCCAGAACAGCTAGTAAACGTCCTTAGAAGATCAGCGGATGCCATTTTGCTGCCAGAACAGCTAGTAAACGTCCTTAGAAGATCAGCGGATGCCATTTTGCTGCCAGAACAGCTAGTAAACGTCATTAGAAGATCACCGGACGCCATTTTGCTGCCAGAACAGCTAGTAAACGTCCTTAGAAGATCACCGGACGCCATTTTGCTGCCAGAACAGCTAGTAAACGTCATTAGAAGATCAGCGGACGCCATTTTGCTGCCAGAACAGCTAGTAAACGTCATTAGAAGATCAGCGGACGCCATTTTGCTGCCAGAACAGCTAGTAAACGTCCTTAGAAGATCAACGGACGCCATTTTGCTGCCAGAACAGCTAGTAAACGTCCTTAGAAGATCAACGGACGCCATTTTGCTGCCAGAACAGCTAGTAAACGTCATTAGAAGATCAACGGACGCCATTTTGCTGCCAGAACAGCTAGTAAACGTCCTTAGAAGATCAACGGACGCCATTTTGCTGCCAGAACAGCTAGTAAACGTCATTAGAAGATCAACGGACGCCATTTTGCTGCCAGAACAGCTAGTTAACATCCTTAGAAGATCAACGGATGCCATTTTGCTGCCAAAATGGCTAGTAAACGTCCTCAGATCAACAGGTGCCATTTTTCTGCCAGAACAGCTAGTAAACGTCCTCAAGATCAGCAGATGCCATTTTGCTGCCATTGAGACGCCGTTAACATAGCGGTGAGGTGCGCAAATGGCAAGACCACCTGCACAAATGGTGGGATGATGGCCGCAAATTAACCCTAGAACACTAACCTTAGAAAAAGTCACACCACTACTAACCATGGGTACATCATACCCGATTTTGAAAAAAAAAAAAAATAAATGTAAAGTTTTAATGGAATAAAGTTACATGAAGGGACTTCAAACTTTGTATCTTGACTTAACATTAAGAAGAACTGAAAAACGTATTGTTTTGGTATGAAAATCAGGTACTGAAAAATGTTACTAAAAATAGGAAAAATGTTCAAAAATTTCAAAAAAACAAAATTTCATAAAAAAAATTATCATCCGATTGCTTCCAAACTTCTTGTATGGCCTCCCAGGTCCTGTGATCCACTGCACAGGTGATCACTAAAAAAGTACGTAAACAATATCCTAGGGACATGTACAACACCCTGTATCACCAACCATGGGTATGCCGCACCCGAATGTAGGCCTACAACAAAGGTGAGCAGAGAGAGCGAGACAACGTGACCATCCCCTACACTGTCAAGCGGGCACATGAAGCTACTGAGGAGGTGGGTACCCTCAGAGCACCGGAACCATACACAATGGCAATGACGTCATTCGCATGGGTACCTCATACCCATGGTTAGCGTTCTAGGGTTAAGGCCGCGCAAATGGCGAGGGCGCAAATGGTAAGGTTTTACTGTATGTGTAAACCACCCCACCCCATCCCGTCCCCGGCGGGCCAGACAAGACCAACCCGCAGGTCATAATAATGTTGGCAGGACTTTCAAACCAATAATTACAGAAAACGAGATAAATAATGCATTTATCACACACCATTGTATTCATATACATTATATATCATAAAACAAAACAATAGCGTTGTTGATCTTCATGTAAATAACAGGTAACGCGGGTAAGTTAATTTATGAGACAGGTTGGTATCCATGACTGGTCACACACACCTGGCCAGCCATGGGGCAGTCACATAGGGGTTGCCAGGTCGTGTCATTGGTGGCATTTTTGTCTTAAATCAAGGTGGTCACCAAGAAATGCCCTTTTCTTACGGTATATGTTAAGTAATACTATAATAATGCCATATTTAGTCATCTATCTGCCGTCTTTTGCCATTTTTGGGGGCAATTATAAAGAAATCTTCAGGAATAACTGTATGTTTACAATCAAATGGAAACACAAGAGTCTTTACAAACTAAAAGAAATATATTAACTTCAGCAAACTTTGCGATACAATATCAGTCATAGAAATATTCTAATACTTTTCTATATTTTCTTCTATAATAACAAACAGAACAATATTTATTCATGAAATATACGAAGCGGAACCTAAAGATGTCCTGCCTCGCACCCCGCGGAGTCAACACTTTTTCGACCCATCCGCTCTCTCTCCAGGTAGTGTTAATCAACCCAACCCCCCGGGGACGCTTAAAACTGCGGGTCACAGCCAAGGAAAAGGGAAGGGAAGGGAAAGGGAATGGGGGAGATTAATACTACGGCTATTAGACTCCACTCTGTCCAAGAGAGCTGTGTGAGTGGAGCACCCACACGTGAGATGTATACTCCATATGAGGGCGGACAAGGCCCCTGTATATGGATAGCAACTGTGCAGGGGTAAAGAACTGGTGGAGGCAATACAGAACGCCCAACCTCGAGGAACTGATTTAGTAAGAGAGGAGACGTGAAGTTTCCAGTTAAGATTTTAAGTTAAGGATAGACTGAGGATATTTAGTGTTGAAGAAGGTGACAGCTGGGTGTTGTCGAAGAATAGGGGATAGGTGTTTGGAAGACTGTGTCAAGTTGATAGGTGGAGAAATTGAGTCACACAGAGGGGTCTCTATCCTGGAAGCAGTAATCATTCCATGGGAAATCAGAAAAGTACATCCTCAGGTCGTCCCATCGAGCTGAAGCAAAATGCCAGAGCATTGCCTCTTCAGTGGGTCCAGAGGGTGTACAGGAGCGATAAGACAGGATACAGAAATAAGGTTGTGATCGGAGGAGCCCAACGGAGAGAACAGTTTGATAGAGTAAGCAGAAGGGTTTGAGGTAAGGAAGAGGTCTAGAATGTTGGGCCTGTCTCCAAGACGGTCGGGAATACATGTAGGGTGTTTTGTTGTTTTAGCTGTGATGAATAGTTTTTGAGATAAAGAGGTTAAAAGAAACCCCCCCATTGGGCTGCCTGAGTGTGCCTCGGGGGATCGTCGCGTCCCGCACCACGCGCAATGAAAGGGTTAAACCCTACGACTTAGGGTTATATTAATAGTCTCTCTCTCTCTCTCTCTCTCTCTCTCTCTCTCTCTCTCTCTCTCCCCAATAGTATAAATAGCAAAGCCTAGAACTTACCTCCTTAAGTCTTCTGTGTCTAGTGTCGGTTATGTGTCTTTTACACACTACCAGAGAATCACAGTGGTAATCACAGAGACGGCAGAAATATTTGGCCTTTGGAAACCGCAAAGATTTCTGAAAAAAAGGAATAGGACAATTAAAAATAGATATTTACCAACCATATTTTTATCCATAATCACCTCTATATTTAAAGCTGTCTTCAGAGACAAAGACCTTTGAGTTTGTATTTACACTTTTGTTGAAGACCAGTGACACAATGGATGGCAAAGCAGCACAGGATTCAGTACAGGTAGTCTCCAGTTGCAATGGGGTTGGGGACCGACAGGCCAGTCATATGTTGAACTTTATATTAAAAATATAATTCAAATGTCCCAACGAGCAGCATCCTGTGCCTCCTACCCTCCCCCTCTAAACTCAGCTCTGCCCTCACGTGCTCACCTCACCCTGCCCTTCGTTCCGGTGACCCTTCAGCCACGCAACATTAGGCAATGGAGCTACCAAATTGTTCCAAGATAGCTGTGTTTGCCAAACCCCCCACCAAGTCACTGAACCGCCGGGCATTGTGTTGGTGAAGGGACAGTATACACAAAGGCCATGTCAGTTACCTGAGTGGCCAGTGGTGTCACGTCCGCTGCATCTTTTTGCCTTCTGTGAATGTTTCCTTCAATGATGATTGCTGGAAATGGTTGCCTATAGGAGCTGCTGCAGGAATACTGTGAGGTGCCATTGTGCTAGCCGACTGGCATCTGCTAGATCTAGCAGTAAGCTTGGTAGGAAGCGAGGGAACTGTGTGAACAAACAGCTGCTCTACCCACAGTGGGATATTGGAAATGTCAACTCATTACTTAACAAAGTACAGGTAACTCTCAATTTACGCGAGTATTGTGTCCTTGAAGAGGTCACGTAAATCAAAAACAATGTAAATCAAGCAAGAGGTAGGTTTCTATCGATAAAAAAATATTAACTTCATTCAGTGGAGAGAGAGAGAGAGAGAGAGAGAGAGAGAGAGAGAGAGAGAGAATATCCATAACACCGAGATATACACACAGGCACTCACTCTCAGCCTCACACGTGTGAGAAAGAAATGAGGACACCATGAGCGCATCGGTACCGAGCAGTCTGGTATCGGTATCGTGATTATAGCTGGTACAGTTAGTACCGGTACTGGTACCGATACCTGCCCACCCCAACTGTTGAGTAGCGTGGCAGCGTGGGTACTGTATTGTTGTTCAAGTGGCGCGCAGGAAGAACTGAGCTCAGCTGTGTGGCCGCAGCGCCGTGTGAGTCCAGTTGCGTGAGACATCTGGTGGCCACTTCATAATATATCGCGTATAAGTGAAAAAAAACGTGTAAATTAAACGTTTATTTGGATTTTGGACCCCGCGTTATTTAAAAAACGCGTAAACCAAACTCACGTAAATCGAGTTACCTGTATTACTAATATTACTGGCCTGGTAGTTAGTACAAGTGGTCATAAGTCGCATAAGTGATAACTCGCGGACTACCTGCATCAAGTTATGAGTAGTCACCAAGTTATGGCAGGGCTTGGTTCCAACAGGCAGGTCATAAGTCAAACTGGTTGTGTCTAAATTTACACTAAAAAATTTATCATTCAAATGGCTCACCACGAATAGAGCAGCATTCCCACGCCTTCTAACCTCTGTCCTCAAGCACTGGCCTCACCCCAGCCCTATGTTCAGGTGACCTGTTGGCCACGTAGTATTGTGCAACATTATGCAAGGGAACTGCCAAGTTTTGCCAAGATGGCAAGGTAAAAATATTATAAATGGGTGAAAAAGGAATAGATGACCGTATTTTGCAACATATGACCCGCTCCAGCGTATATGGCGCACCCTAAGCTTTAAGGAAATAATTTGGGAAAAATAATTCAGTGCTTAAAATGCTCAAATACTTGTATGGTTAAGCAAGACTGATGATGCACAGCTTCCCCAAAAAATATTTCGAATATTTATTTGTATATGTAGCCTGTACTGCTTGAATTGGTAACAGTGTACATGAGTCATACAATACAATGTAATTGGCTGTCAGCCAGCGGTGTGGCGTTGAGTATCGTACCCTTGTTTTACTCCATCCAAACCTGATCTGCGTAGGCGCATGCTTCGCTTACATACACAGGGTGGATGAATTTCAAAACAGTACCATGTCTATTGCTGAGGGGTGCAGGATATCTCATTTATCACATTTACCGACATACAAGGGGTGCAGGTTATCTCATTTATCACATTTACTGACATACAAGGGGTGCAGGATATCTCATTTATCACATTTACCGACATACAAGGGGTGCAGGTTTCGTGCGAGTAAACATTGCAAAAGTCAATTTAAATATATCTGTCACCTACAGACCTCCCGGGCAATCACTCGATGACGACCTTGAAATGTACAGCGTCTTAAGGCAGTCACTTAATAACAACGACTCACTGATATTAGGAGACTTTAACCTCCCCCATATCGACTGGGCGACACTGTCAGGTACAGAAGGCGAGTCACATAGAATGATCGAATTTCTAGAAGAAAATTATCTAAGCCAAATGGTTTCTGAGCCAACTCGACAAAATAATATACTCGACCTTGTTATAACGACCCAAGATAACCTTGTCAGTAGTGTCACGGTAGGAGAACACCTCGGTTCTTGCGATCATAAATTAGTGCGCGTCGACATTAAAGCTCAATCATCAGTGACTGAAAATAAAGTAAAGGTGCCCAATTTCAAAAGAGCTAACTTCTCAGAAATCCGACAAAAACTAACAGAAATACAACTATCAGATGACGGCAACGTAGAGGAAGCCTGGCTAAGCCTTAAAAATCACTTACTCACTCAGCAGAACACATTCGTCCCCTTGTGCGAGAAGCGAATTAACACTAATAAAAGCCCACCGTGGTTTAATAGCGAAATTAAACAATCAGTCAATGAGAGAAAATTGTTTTACAGGTTAAAGAAAGAACAAAGCACGCCCGAGAACATTAGACTCTATAATGATGCCAGGCGACGAGTAAAAAGACTAGTAGGTCAGGCAAAGCGTAGATATGAAGAAAATATTGCAGCCAACTGTAAAAATAACCCGAAATCTTTCTTCAGTTACATAAACAACAGAAAGGCGACCAAAAGTGGTATTGGACCTTTAACAAACAGCGACGGTGCACTAGTGACTGACAGCCAACACATTGCAAACCTCTTAAACAATTACTTTTCCTCGGTGTTTAATACTAACAGTCTTCCTCTCGCTACCACCAACACCAGTACTATTGTAAATCTCGAGCATGCATTGCCTAATTTTGAAATAACAACCGATGAAGTCCTTAAAGCTCTCCATTCACTTAAAACAAATAAAAGTCCTGGACCTGACAAAGTATATCCAACTCTGCTGAAAGAAACGAAGAGCAAAATACTCTCCTCCCTCACAACCGTATTCAATATGTCCTTGCGACAAGGCATCGTCCCTTCAGATTGGAAAAAGGCTAATGTGACACGATTTTCAAGAAAGGAGACAAAAAGTACCAGGTAATTACAGGCCCATTAGTCTAACTTCGGTTGTAGGTAAGCTACTTGAGGGCATAATTAGAGACAAAATTGTGAGTTACCTTGAAAGCCACTCATTGATTGGGGACTCACAACATGGCTTCGAAACAAAAGATCCTGCCTATCAAACCTATTAACCTTCTATAACGACCTCTTCACTGTTTATGGCGTAACCAAATCACTGGGCGTAGTCTATCTTGATTTCAGAAAGCGTTTGATAAAGTCCGCATCATAAATTACTTTAGAAATTAAAGCAAATAGGTATTGACGGTCAAGTAAACCAATGGATCGCGAATTGGTTGAGCAACAGACAACAAAGAGTAGTGATTGACGGATTTAACTCAGAGTGGGCGCCTGTCACTAGTGGCGTCCCTCAGGGCTCGGTCCTTGGCCCAGTGCTCGTCATTATTGACATCAACGACGTGGATGTTGGACTCAATAACCGCATTAGTAAATTTGCAGGCGACACAAAGATTGGTAACTCGGTTCTCACTGGCGAAGACAGGCAAAGCCTCCAAGAGGATTTGCACAAAATTTCAGCAGTGGGATAGATGGGAGATGCCCTTTAACGTAGACAAGTGCCAGGTCCTTCAAGTTGGAGCGAGGAATAAGAAGTTCGATTACGAAATGCGGCGTTAAACTCAAAAGCGTTCAATCGTCAAAGACTTGGGGGTCAAAATCGCGTCAAACCTCAAATTCTCACAGCAATGCATCGATGCAGCAAATAAAGCGAACAGAATGTTGGGCTTCATTAAAAGAAACTTTGTATTCAAGAATAAAGATGTAATACTCGCTCTACAACAGTTTAGTCAGACCCACTTGGAATATGCGGTACAGTTTTGGTCCCCCACCATGCAAAGGATATTGCTAAATTAGAAGGTGTTCAGCGTCAACGAAAATTATCCCTTCCTTGCGCAACAAATCCTCGAAGAAAGGCTTTCTATCCTTAACATGTTCTCTCTTGAGAAACGTCGCCTCCGAGGAAAATTGATCGAATGTTTTAAAATACTTAATGGTTTCACGAATGTAGACAGATCAACATTGTTTATGATCGATGACAGTCTGCGCACGAGGAACAATGGCGTAAAACTCAGATGTAGACAAGTAAATTCAGATTGCACCAAATTTTTCTTCACCAACGTTGTAGTGCGAGAATGGAATAAGCTTCCACCATCAGTGGTCCAGTGTAACACGATTGACTCCTTCAAAAATAAGCTCGACCGTCACTTCCTTCAACTTAATATCAACTAGAGTAGAAATGCAACGTTTTGGAGTCTTCTGATTAATGTAAAATCACTTAGGTTTAAGGACAGACCACCAAGTCTGGACCATGGGGTCTGTGTGGTCTGATTTTCTATGTAAATCTATGTAAATCTCATTTATCACATTTACTGACATACAAGGGGTGCAGGATATCACATTTATCACATTTACTGACATACAAGGGGTGCAGGTTATCTCATTTATCACATTTACTGACATACAAGGGGTGCAGGTTATCTCATTTATCACATTTACTGACATACAAGGGGTGCAGGTTATCTCATTTATCACATTTACCGACATACAAGGGGTGCAGGATATCTCATTTATCACATTTACTGACATACAAGGGGTGCAGGTTATCTCATTTATCACATTTACCGACATTCAGGGGGTGCAGGTTATCGCATTTATATAATTTACCGACCTACAAGAAGTGCAGGTTATCTCATTTATCACATTTACTGACAGGGAATGCAGGTTATCTCATTTATCACATTTACTGACATACAAGTGGTGCAGGTTATCTCATTTATCACATTTACTGACATACAAGGGGTGCAGGTTATCTCATTTATCACATTTACTGGCATACAAGGGGTGCAGGTTATCTCATTTATCACATTTACTGACATACAAGGGGTGTAGGTTATCTCATTTATCACATTTACTGGCATACAAGGGGTGTAGGTTATCACATTTACTGACATACAAGGGGTGCAGGTTATCTCATTTATCACATTTACTGACATATAAGGGGTGCAGGATATCTCATTTATCACATTTACTGGCATACAAGGGGTGCAGGTTATCTCATTTATCACATTTACTGGCATACAAGGGGTGCAGGTTATCTCATTTATCACATTTACTGACATACAAGGGGTGCAGGATATCTCATTTATCACATTTACCGACATACAAGGGGTGCAGGATATCTCATTTATCACATTTACTGACATACAAGGGGTGCAGGATATCTCATTTATCACATTTACCGACATACAAGGGGTGCAGGTTATTTCATTTATCACATTTACTGTCATACAAGGGGTGCAGGTTATCTCATTTATCACATTTACTGGCATACAAGGGGTGCAGGTTATCTCATTTATCACATTTACCGACATACAAGGGGTGCAGGTTATCTCATTTATCACATTTACTGACATACAAGGGATGCAGGTTATCTCATTTATCACATTTACCGACATACAAGGGGTGCAGGTTATTTCATTTATCACATTTACTGACATACAAGGGGTGCAGGTTATCTCATTTATCACATTTACCGACATACAAGGGGTGCAGGTTATCTCATTTATCACATTTACTGACATACAAGGGATGCAGGTTATCTCATTTATCACATTTACTGGCATACAAGGGGTGCAGGTTATCTCATTTATCACATTTACTGGCATACAAGGGGTGCAGGTTATGTCATTTATCACATTTACTGACATACAAGGGGTGCAGGTTATGTCATTTATCACATTTACTGGCATACAAGGGGTGCAGGTTATCTCATTTATCACATTTACTGGCATACAAGGGGTGCAGGTTATCTCATTTATCACATTTACTGACATACAAGGGGTGCAGGTTATCTCATTTATCACATTTACTGGCATACAAGGGGTGCAGGTTATTTCATTTATCACATTTACTGACATACAAGGGGTGCAGGTTATCTCATTTATCACATTTACTGACATACAAGGGGTGCAGGTTATCTCATTTATCACATTTACCGACATACAAGGGGTGCAGGAACAAACTCTCATATTTCCAGCATTTTTCAAATTTACAACATACGTCATTTACTTTTATAAAAATTAAAATAAACTTGGGTGGGTCAAAGTTAGTACTGTGATAAATGATAACCTGCACCCCTTGCATAAGAAGTTGACAATAAACACAGTACCGTGCTGAAATTCATCCACCCTGAGTATGTAAACAAAGCCCAGGTATGCACAGACCAGGACCGGACAGAATAAAACACGGGTACAAGACTCGACACCACACTGGGTCGGCAGAATAGCAGGATAACAACAAGGTATGGGCAATCCTCAACCGGTTTCATTTCTATGTTTTTTTTATACCAGTTACCGTATTTCCCGCCATATAAGACGCACCTATAATTTGGCAAGATATATTTAGAAAACGAATAAAAAAACTCCAGATTTTCCCTGAACTTAATGTATGTGCAGTATTACATTCGGCACCTTACTTACAATTATGACTATGACACCGTATGTTGCCCTGTGCCCTTCTCTGTGTTCAAAGTGTTCCACTGCTGGCTGAAGAGTTACACTGCTCTTACCCCGAGCAGCTGTGACTTTGAAATGGTAAACAAAAAGGTTGGTTAGTGGATGCATTCACTGCGGTGTGCAGGCGCTAACTTTCGCCGAGCTACTGAGGAAACTAATCACAAGGGTAGGCGGTGGCTGAAGTGATAGCGTACTGGACCCACATTCACCGCGTGATGGACGACGCGGATTTGAATCCTTACGCTACCACTCGGATTTTTCAGTCACCGCCGAGTGGCTTAAAACTACCCACATGCTGTCCTGAAGACCACCCATCAACCCGGACTCTAGAGGAAGCCGTCCAAGTGAATCAAGAACGAGTTCCGGGGGGCAGCATGAGCCAATGCAGGATGGCGCCACTATAAACACTCGCCTGCGCCAGAACGGGCTGGGCCGACCATCAGGCCGCACCTGGAAGAAGCCTTGGGCCGACCATCAGGCCCCACCGGGAAGATGCCTACCGGCGCAATAGGCAACATAAAAAAAAAAAAATAAATAAAATAAAAAAACACGGGAATGCTACGTTCGATGGGCATTGGGCATGGGATCTTGACTTTCTGGGACCGGCTCAAGTAGAAATATATGTTGATTAATCATATGTTTTAAAAGTTATTTTTACATTAAGAAACAAAAATGTATTTACAATAAACACTTTAGTCATCCACGGATATTCGTTCTTTCGAACATGTATCACAGAAAATGTCAGCTGACCAGGCTGTTGCACAGAAGAAAAACCTCTAGATTAATCCACCCAAGTCCGCCCCACGGTCACCGAGTTGAGTCACATCAGGCAGCACCCTGCTCAACCAATATTGTTCCCGTGTAATAGCCGCTTTAACCATCACCGCCAAGGTACCCGGCACGCTGGTGACTGGCGCTCCACAATGGAATTGTGTTTTGTGTTTCGTGTTCACGCTGCGAATCAGCGCGTCATCTTCTTGTGACCTGTATGTTTATTTCGCATCACTTGTTCTCCTCTCTTCTGCTTATTCACACTTTCCTTTTCTATTGCATTACACTATTCATTATTTAAAGCAATCAAAATTTATACCTTCGGTGCATACCACGCAGGGGTAACTTTTTGGCATTTTCAGAGTGAAAAAAGTGCACACTACACATCGCAAAATAATGTATATTTAATTCTGAGGACACCTGGAAACTCTTGTGTCAAACGGAGGTGTTTTGGGTGTTGGTTTCGTAACAGTGATAATAACCCCTAGGCCTGCCAAAACCCAACCATCAGGGTATAAGATACAGGGTGATTTTTTTTACTTTTCTTTTTTTAAATAGTGCGTCTTATATAGCGGGAAATATGGTATTTGTTTGCCCTGAATTCTATGGCAATTTCTATGGCAACATATTACAAGCACAGCCATGGACTACAAAGAATCATAAACAGTAATAAAGGTAAGTTTACAGTTGCTATTGGACAAGACAAAAAAATTTAAATCAATCAAAATTTTTGCCTTTGGCATACACTGCGCAGGTAACTTTTTGGCAAGTTTTGAGTGAAAAAAAGTGTGCGTCATACGCTGTAACTCAACTTGACTCCATGACTGTCGGAATTGTTTGCCTTTCCAACGGCACCTCCTTGTTGCTTGGCATTATGGGTAGGCGGTGGGTGAGTGGTAGCATGCTGGGCCCACATTCACTGCGTGAAGGACGACGCGGGTTCGAATCCCCACGCTACCACCTCGGATTTTTGAGTCACCGCCGAGTGGCTTAAAACTACCCACATGCTGTCCTGAAGACCACCCATCAACCCAGACTCTAGAGGAAACCGTCCAAGTGAATCAAAAAGGAGCTCCGGGGGGCAGCATGAGCCAAAAGAAGATGGTGCCACTGTAAACACTTGCCTGCGCCATGACGGGCTGGGGCCGACTTAAATTCAGGCCCCTCAAGAGAGCCTATCGGCGCTACAGGCGTACACGTACAAAAAAAAAAATAATAATAATAATAATAAACCTGCTGTACCATTTTGTGCCTTTAGTACCTCTGGATCTACTCTCTTTACATCTTCCTAAAACTGCTGTTCAGCATTTTTATGCATTACTGGTGAGTGATAAACACTCCATGTCTTTTTCCTGATTATGTGAATACATTTTATGTTTTCAGGGGTCCCTTCCCTCCCAATACTCCAAATATTTGTTAACCTGAATGACCTTCAGTGCACTGCCATTCTGATCACTGGACTTGAACAGTGTGTGATGTCCCAGACAGGTAACCATCACGTGGAGAGAAAGGAAAGAGGCGGTGGCAATAATAACTGTCCATGAAGCATGGCATGGCATGCTCTGTGCAGGTACTGTCTCATCATTTCCTAAATAATACAGTAAAATGTCTGTTTATATTGTATTATAATATATAAGTAATCAAGAGGTAATTTAAAGTAAAAAAGATGATGCACGTAGATTATGTGCAGGTACTACGCAATAATTTTTTGAGATGAATATCTGCGGCTTTTGGCACGCAGAGGGGGCGCTGAAACCAATACCGTCATTACCTTTAACAGATACAATAATAATGTGTGAAAAACTTACCTTCTTCAAAGGATACAAAAACTGCTCTTCAAGCTCTGCTAAAACCTCAGGACTTGGACGAAATTCTGGACTCTCTATTTCAGTCCCAACAGGGATTGGAGGATTGTGGAGGCTGTTGACATGTCTTGGGCCATTCACTCTTGGGTCCTTGCTATCCCTGAGAGGGCCACTGGGACCATGGTGGTGGTGAGGTTGGTAGTAGTGTGGGTTGCGAAGGTTACCACCATGCCCAGAGTCATAGTTACTTTGTTTATGAGCATTTCTGTTTGGACTGGCATAATTATCCAAATGTCTGTTATTAAAACCTTTGAAAGGTGAACTTTGATTCACATGTCTAGGATTGCTTCCACCAGGACTGTCAACCCTTCGTCTACCATCATGATACCTGTAAAGAAAAGATATCAGAATTACAACATAAAATCCCTAGGAAAATTAAGCTAAATTTATGCTTAGTTATTCATATGGCAATGATTTATACACAAAACCCTTAGTTTCCCAAACTATAAGTAGGGAGCACCTATCCATGAAATCAATAGAGTCCAGGGAAATGACCCATTCACAGATGTTTATAATATTCAGTCCAGCAATTGCCAATATTCAGTACCCATTCTGGACCTCTAACACACTTTGTCCAGCATAGTTAAGCAGTACATCTAAGAGAGAAACTAAAGCAAGTTATTCGAAGACTTGCATTACATGTCAACAAAGGACGCACGTTTTCGCAGTGAGTAAGCTCGCCAGGAACACAATCCTCGTGTAAATTAGGGGTGGGCAGGAGTCGACTCTAAAATCGAATCCGGAATCGAATCCAATTTAAAGGGATTCGATTCTCCCTCTGCGGCCGACATGACAAATGACGGTCGGTCACGCTGGAACTCATCACAAAGCTATACACTAGAGAGCACAACTCCCACCTCTCACCTGGTTGGCCAGCGAACTGAGTGAGGCCGCCACTCCTGCCCATCGCCAGCCAGAGGATGCCGGACGGGCGAAATTACCACGAATCAGCATGGTAACTCTTTCCTACTACAGTCATCCCTCAAATAGTATGGGGGTTAGGGACTGAGGACCCCCATACTATTCAAAAATCCATATAAAATCAGTGCCCCCCATAGAAACACCCCTGAGCTGCATTTGAGAGAGGGAATCGGGACTCTCAGTACATCCCGAGTGCTCTCAAACACGTGACGCGGTAGCACGAGTTGCCAACTTGGCACGTCCGCTCCGCTCCCGGCTTTGAGAGGTGGAGCGCCTCCGTGCTGTGATGATGTCATCAGCAAACATGGCGGCCCAAACAAACACATAAGTGCTTCCATTGCATCAGGAAGATCAGCGTACCCCATTTTGCTGCGAGTGAGACGCCGTTACCAGAGCAACAACGAGGCTTAGTAAAAGGACGGCCTTTATCTTTACTCTTGCAGCACTCTTGGAGCACTGGCAGTTACTTCAGCAAGAATTTCTTTTACACTATGATAGATACAGCAAACACTGCTCTCATTCACATGGTATGTTCTCCCTACTGCAATGTAACTCATCCCAAAACGTAACTTCTCCTAAATCTGAATTCTTCTGCAAGGTGAACACCTTCCTCGAACGCATTGGGGTGCTTTCAGCAGGTGTTTTGGTAGAACAGTGTTGCCACTCACGCCATGGCTACTTGGTGCGACAAGTGGGAAATTTAAAAATCCTAAAAAAAAAATTTCATGCCAATCCGTATAAAAACGAAACTGTACTATTGGAAACCGTACTATTTGAGGGACGACTGTATCATCAAGCTACCATAATGATAAACAGCAAAACTGAGCCTACCATTGCGTTCTTGAGACATTGCTGCATCTAATAAGCCTTAACCCTTCCCTTGCTAAGCGTTCACAATGAGACTATTTCCCCCAAGCACACTCGGGCACCCCAGCGGGGGAAGGGGCTCTATTTTAACAGCTGTATCTCAAAAACTATTCATCACAGCTACAAAACCATTGGAAAGAAGAGGCCAAGATCTATAAGATTCAGTTATGTAAGCCTCTCCTGCGAACATACAGGCACATTCAGGGGTTTTTTTTTGACGTGAGTGCAACTGGCACTCGCAGTGAGCTTTGACCACCACCAGCAAGTGACGCAAGTGCTCGCTCTTTTAACCTCTGTATCTCAAAAACTATTCATCACAGCTAAAAAACAAAAAACACCATTGGAAAGAGGAGGCCACGATCTATAAGATTTGGTAATGTAAGCCTCTCCTGCAAACATACAGGCACGTTCAGGGGGTGTTGCCTGTGAAGACGTACATTTATACATGCGCGACGGTCAGCCGTAAGGCAACTACTGTAGATCTCTTGATGATGGGGTGCTGGCAGGGCAGTATTGCCAACTGAAAAATTTACGACTATTTGGTCAAAATATCATCGTGTGATAGGTGAAGCTATGCAAAAATGCCGCTATATTGGTCAACAACATCCACCAGTCACTCGTCCGTAGATTTTCCACGCTGGGTTGATATGATTTTCCACCAAATTTTGTGGAAAACCCACTGAATTGGCAACTGGCAATGCTGTGGTGTGAGAGTGTTGGAACACTCTCATACGCGGGAAATTTGAGTGCAACTGGAGCTCGCAGCGAGCGTTTAGCACCACCGTCAAGTTACACTAGTGCTTGCTGCGAGCGTTTAGCAGTGAAAGGGTTAAAAGCCGCCAAGCGCATTCTCTAATGTATAGTTCACCGCTACTCAGCAACAGGGCGACCATGCCACCAGGGATTTGTGACTCATGGCAAGTCAGGAGGTCACGGAGCCGGCTCACTTAAGACGAGGGGTCAGTCTCAGGCTGAGTCTGTGTGTGCGTGGATTCGTCATCGTCACTGTGACTTATTACTTCAGCCTGCCTCCTGCTCCTGCAGCCTGTCCTACTGGAACACAATGTGCTTGATTGAAACTTTATATAATTTCCATTCAGAGTACCGTAGGAATAAGACAACAATATACATTATTAATGGCTGGATTTTTTCCCCCAGAACAAAGAAGCAGCAGCTGCTAAGCGGCTTAGTAAACACCTGAGGGCGAATCTTCATTAGTCTCACCCCCTACTTCCCGTTTGGGGACTCAACCGCACCTGGAGCACCAACTCCAATGAGTAACTGAGGTGGTAGGAGAGAAGTCGAATCTGGATTCAATTCCAACGAATTCCAAAGATTTGATTCCATCGAATCCAAAATTAGCGAATCCTGGCCACCTCTAGTGTAAGCTGAGAGGTACGTGTGGTCACAGTGTACAAAATGCTGAACAGTTATTCTGTACACCAGCATACAGAAGTGCACTGTACATTGAAAATATTGAATGTAACATCTAAAAGAGAAGATTAGTAATGAGATTCAAATGGCTATATTATTTAGACTCAATAACAACCTTTCCAGCCAGCCAGCCAGCCTCACCTCCAAACACTGATCCTCTGTGTGCTCTGCTGTCCTGTGGAACTCCTTAAAAAGACTAAATTACTGTTCACTCGTTGAATCACTCATTGTGTTTACTCTGGATAAGAAATACGAGTGACAAACATCTCCACAAGATGTGAATTCAATATGCTTCTTAGCTAGTAGGAGCTAATGTAATTATTGTTTCGTGAAGAATACTTTATATTTTAGTAATCTTTTTCTTGTGCAAAACATTGAATAAACAACAGAATCACATTTTTTTTTTTTTTTTTTTTTTTTTTACAGCAAAGGAGACAGTTCAAGGGCGTAAAAAAAATATATAAAAAAGCCCGCTACTCACTGCTCCTGAATAGAGGTCAAAGGAGTGTCAAAAAAGAGAGGTTAATTTCGGGAGGAGAGGTGTCCTGATACCCTCCTCTTGAAAGAGTTCAAGTCGTAGGCAGGAGGAAATACAGATGAAGGAAGATTGTTCCAAAGTGTACCAGCGTGAGGGATGAAAGAGTGAAGATGCTGGTTGACTCTTGCATAAGGGGTTTGGACAGTATAGGGATGAGCATGAGTAGAAAGTCGTGTGCAGCGGGGCCATGGGAGGGGGGAGGCATGCAGTTAGCAAGTTCAGAAGAGCAGTCAGCGTGGAAATATCAATAGGAGATAGAAAGAGAGGCAACATGGCGGCAGAGTTTGAGAAGTAGAAGACTATCAGTATGAGGAGGAGAGTTGATGAGACGAAGAGCCTTTGACTCCACTCTGTCAAGAAGAGCTGTGTGAGTGGACCCCCCCCACACATGAGATGCATACTCCATACGAGGGCGGACAAGGCCCCTGTAAATGGATAGCAACTGTGCGGGGGAGAAGAACTGGCGGAGACGGTACAGAACACCCAGCCTAGAGGAAGCTGATTTAGTAAGAGATGAGATATGAAGTTTCCAGTTGAGATTTTGAGTTAAGGATAGACCGAGGATGTTTAGTGTAGAAGAAGGTGATAGCTGAGTGTTGTCGAAGAATAGGGGATAGGTGTTTGGAAGATTGTGTCGAGTTGATAGGTGAAGAAATTTAGTTTTTGAGGCACTGAAGGACACAAGGTTCCTGCTGCCCCAATCGGAAATGATAGCAAGGTCTGAGGTTAAGCGTTCTGCAGCCTCCAGTCTGGACTCGTGTACTTCCTGTTGAGAGGCTCTTCTATTGAAAGTTGAATAATGCAGAGTGGAGTCGTCGGCGTATGAGTGGACAGGACAGTTTGTTATGGAAAGATCATTGATGAATAACAGGAAGAGAGTGGGTGATAGGACAGAGCCCTGTGGAACACCACTGTTGATAGGTTTAGGAGAAGAACAGTGACCGTCTACCACCGCAGAGATAGAACGGCCGGAAAGGAAACTGGAGATAAAGGAACAGAGAGAGGGATAGAATCCGAAAGAGGGCAGTTTAGAAAGCAAAGACTTGTGCCAGACTCTATCGAAGGCTTTTGATATGTCTAACGCAACAGAGAAAGTTTCACCGAAACGGCTAAGAGAGGATGACCAAGAGTCAGTTAAGAGAGCAAGAAGATCGCCAGTAGAACTCCCCTTGCGGAACCCATACTGGCGATCAGATAGAAGGTCAGAAGTGGAAAGGTGCTTTTGAATCTTCCGGTTAAGGATTGATTCAAAAGCTTTAGATAGACAGGAAAGTAAAGCTATAGGGCGGTAGTTTGAGGGATTGGAGCGGTCACCCTTCTTAGGCACAGGCTGTACAAAGGCATACTTCCAGCAGGAAGGAAAGATAGATGTTGGTAGGCAGAGACGAAAGAGTTTGACCAGGCAGGGTGTCAGCACAGAAGCACAGCACGTGTGGGGGGGCTCCACTCACACAGCTCTTCTGGACAGAGTGGAGTCCAAGGCTCTTCGTCTCATCAGCTCTCCTCCTACTGATAGTCATCTACCTCTTAAATTCCGCTGCGATGTTGCCTCTCTTTCTATCTTCTATCGATATTTCCACGCTGACTGCTCTTCTGAACTTGCTAACTGCATGCCCCCTCCTGAGAGGCATATATATATATATATATATATATATATATATATATATATATATATATATATATATATATATATATATATATATATATATATATATATATATATATATATATATATATATATATATATATATATATATATATATATGATTTGTGAGTTTGTTTTACGCGTTTTTAAATAACGCGAGGTCCAAAATCCAAATAAATGTTTAATTTACAAGTTTTTTCACTTACGCGATATTTTATGGAGTGGCCACCAGATGTCTCACGCAACTGGACTCCCACAGCCACACAGCTGAGCTCAGTTCTTCCCGCGCGCCACTTGAACAACAATACAGTACCCACGCTGCCACGCTACTCAACAACAACACCCTCACTGCTGTGGAGTGGCCACCAGATGTCTCACGCAACTGGACTCACACGGCGTCGCGGCCACACAGCTGAGCTCAGTTCTTCCCGCGCGTCACTTGAACTGAACAACAATACAGTACCCACGCTGCCACGCTACTCAACAATAGGGGTGGGCTGGTACAGTACCAGCTTCTGGTACAGTACCAGGACCAGACTGCTCGGTACCGGGACCAATACCAGCCAGTCACTCATGGTGTCCCTCGTTTCTTCCTCTCTCGAGTGAGGCTGTGTGCCTGAGTGGATATCTCTGTGATATGGATATTCTCTCTCTCTCTCTCTCTCTCTCTCTCTCTCTCTCTCTCTCTCTCTCTCTCTCTCTCTCTCTCTCTCCACTGAATGAAGTGAATATTTATATTTCGATAGAAACCTACCTCTTGTTTGATTTATATTGTTTTTGATTTACGCGACCTCTTCAAGGACACAATGCTTGTGTAAATCGAGTTACCTGCATATATATATATATATATATATATATATATATATATATATATATATATATATATATATATATATATATATATATATATATATATATATATATATATATATATATATATATATATATATATATATATATATATATATATATATATATATATATATATATATATATATATATATATATATATATATATATATATATATATATATATATATATATATATATATATATATATCTCAAGTTTACTTGCTTCATTCGAGTATGGCGCTAAACTCGGGATCATGAAACTCAAGGTATTGAAATCCATGTAAAAGCACTTATTGGTTCCGACCCGTGGAAAAAAGACTTTTTTTTTTAACTTTACTCCCTTGTTATCAATTTTTTTGACTTTACTCCCTTGTTATCTCAAAATACATACCTTGGTAATAGGCAGAAAATTGGAACAGGTCGTTTTTAAGCCCCAATTGAAGGCGGCTGCCTTACAATCCACAACGCGCATTTGTGGTGGACAGCAGAATGACTAATTTCAGCGGGGAGATATTTCTCACAACATCGGCCAGTGTAGTGGACCTTCTTCTTCTTCTTTTGACCTGTAATGCTTTGTGTCTCTTCTTAGGTCCTCCTCCTCCACACTTTTATACTTCACAACATGCACTTAGGGCCGCTTTCATAGTCATTTTGTTTGCTTTGATCGTTACCAATGGCGGCGGTAGCCGCTATAACATTTCCACTTGAAACTGGCCGATGGGGTAGTGGCGGCTGCGGGGTCAGCCTAGCCCCGCACTTACCACACACCCTCAACATCTCTCGCTTCGTCTGCAGCCGCCACTACCCCATCGGCCAGTTTCACGTGAAATACTAAGCGGCGACAACGTTGCCAGATCGTCGTACTCTGCTGATTATATTTCCCGACATCTTACCCCTAAACTGTCTTCGGGGCTCCAATAACGAAACTCATTTATAGTTATTGTTAAAAGAGTTAGATCCTGATGTTTCTTGGCAAAAGTTAGGCGTCAGAAACCAGTAAATGCTATGCTCAGAGTACAGCAATCTGGCAACGGTGAGCGGTGATCACCGCCATTGGCAATGATCAAAACAAACAAAGTGACTGTGAAAGCGGCCCTTCGTTACTTAACAGTGCACACTTACATATGCACTTCACCCTGAACTTAGGTGTTTTTCTGTCCTTTTCTTTCCCTGATTTTGCTTTTCTATGCCCTTTTGCTATTTTTCACTATTACTTTTCACCGTCGCTGCCGTGCATTACAGGTCAAAAGAAGAAGAAGAAGAGGAAAACAACACCGGGAGATCTACAATTTTCATTCTTGAGAAAAAGTTTTTTGGATTGTGGTTCCCCAGCACGGGGTGTTCTCTTATCTTGTTAATCAAGTAGTAAGCAAAGCAGCTCTGCCAGTCCATTTTACGAGTCTCTTGGTGGGCC
The DNA here is from genome assembly GCF_024679095.1 of Eriocheir sinensis. Classification (NCBI taxonomy): domain Eukaryota; kingdom Metazoa; phylum Arthropoda; class Malacostraca; order Decapoda; family Varunidae; genus Eriocheir; species Eriocheir sinensis. The sequence goes on from NW_026111730.1 coordinate 58,261, forward strand.
ATCTTCCACTGCACCTCACTCCTCAGCCACTGCCGTCGTCTGTTTGTTTACATGCAGCCGTTCGGCATCCACATACCCACGCTCACAACCGTTTGCCATTCATAAGGACAACCAACAACTCGCTCCCGGTTGGGCATGTGGCAACCGCGGTTGCCCATATGCCCCAATGGTTGGACACCGCCTTTTAAACCAGCATGCATGACGCCGACGGTAGGTAGACGTGACCCGTACATGTCAAAGCAACGCGAAACTCGTGGCGGTAATGCACGAAAGTCACGATGGTAAGAATTTAGGACTAAGCGCTAAACTCGAGGATCGCGAAACTCGGATGGCGCGAAACTCGAGAGGGTACTGTATATAGAGATATATATATATATATATATATATATATATATATATATATATATATATATATATATATATATATATATATATATATATATATATATATAGGTGTCCCACGAGTTATGGTAAATACTTTGAGAGATGATATATCAGGTAATTCTAAGTGAAAATTACTCTATACACATATGCTCGTTTTGCTTTATTATGCGAGAAATTGAGTGTTTAGGTGTGGCGGTTTGTGTGCTGCCGGGGCTGCGGGGCCATGTTGTGTAGGGAGCAACAGCTGACTGACTGCCAGGCGTGATGCCGTAATCTGTAGCCTAGTGATAAACATTTGCATTTATTACAACATGGGGCTGCATTATCAACAAATAACACTTACTGAGTGACCAAATAAATTACTGTGCGGGATAATCAAAGAAAAAATACTCGAACTTAACAATGGAACAGTTAGAAAAACGCTTTATGCAGACATGGCAACTCACTGCGCTCACTGTGGGGCTGTGACAGTTGACACAGTGTAGTGTTTAAACGCCAGTGTGATAACTCACCTTACAACAAGTGTTCAAAGTGAGAGCCTTCACACTCAATACACTTCCTTGCTCGATCCAGGACCGATGTCGTCACCCTCCTCACCATTGGTCTGTTGTTCTTTGTTTCCTGTGTCACTTCCTGGATCCGCTGAATTAGCTGTTCTCTTGAATGCGGTTTATTCTTGTACACCAAAGACTTCATGTGACCCCATAAGTAGAAATCCAGTGGTGTTAGGTCAGGGGATCTCGCTGGCCATTGCTGAGGGCCTCCTCGACCAATCCACCTCTCAGGAAATAGCTGGTTGAGGTATTCCTTGACTCGTTTACTGGAGTGTGGTGGTGCACCATCCTGTTGTAGTATGGGATGTTCAGAAATGTGTAGTGGAACTGCTGTAAGAAGGAGAGAGCTCATCTCTCAAAAAGTCATGGTAGGCGTCCCCTGTTAGGCGCCCTCGAAAATGAAAGGTCCAAGAAGTAGGTCATCCACAATGCCACACCAAGCGTTCGGAGAAGCGATGCTGGAAGTTGCTTTCAACAGTTTGGTGTGGATTTTCCTTGCCACCAGTGATCATTGTGAGTGTTTGTTACTCCGTGGGCGTGTAAATGTTGCCTCGTCTGTGTACAGAATGTGGTTGCTGTGGTGTTGGTGTTGAAGGAGCCAGTGACAAAATTCAGTCTCTTTTCATGGTCTTCTGGTTTTAGGTGTTGTGTTTTGTGTAAATAGTACGGGTGAAAGCCTTCTCTCCTCAGCGTGCGCCAAGCTGACATGCGTGTAACTCCCAGGCAGCGATGAAAGCCTCCGTGTGATTATGCTCGGGCTTCTTAATGCTGCTTGAACAACACCCCTACCTTCCTGTGCCCCTTCTGCACGCTCAGCTGTTGCAAGCACTCCCGGGAAAGTTCCAAAATCTCTTAGGTGCTGGAAAACTCGGCAAAATACTCTGCTGTCAGGATGTCTTCTGTCAGGATATTTTTGTCTGTATTCTTGTGCGGCAGCCCAGGAGCTACCGTTACAGAATCCGTAGATGAACATCATGTCTGAGTATTCAATATTAGTGAAGGTAAAGGGCATTTTCCAGAGGTTATTTCGATAAAGTGTAGTCAGGAAACACTTCTCAGTGCGACTTTTACGCGCGCCTCAACAGACTGTCGGCATTCCTTGCTGTGAGTTGCCATGTCTGCATAAAGCGTTTTTTCTAACTGTTCCATTGTTAAGTTCGGAGTATTTTTTCTTTGATTATCGCACAGTAATTTATTTGGTCACTCAGTAAGTGTTATTTGTTGATAATGCAGCCCCATGTTGTAATAAATGCAAATGTTTATCACTAGGCTACAGATTGGCGGCATCACGCCCGGGCAGTCAGTCAGCTGTTGCTCCCTACACAACATGGCCCCGCAGCCCCCGGCAGCACACAAACCGCCACACCTAAACACTCAATTTCTCGTATAATAAAGCAAAAACGAGCATATGTGTATAGAGTAATTTTCACTTAGAATTACCTGATATATCATCTCTAAAAGTATTTACCATAACTCGTGGGACACCCTGTATATATATACACTCAACCCTCGATTTGCCGGACCTCCATTTGCCGGGTAAAAAAAAAAAAAAAAAAAAAAACGTCCGGGACAAGTCGATTTCAAACTACCGCGCCAGACAAAGTTCGCAAATCGGGCACTAGATGGCAGCGCGGGCGGACATACACGTCTAGTACTGGACTGTACACAAGTCTGCCGCATCACATGTGCATGTTGTAGAAGGTAATATATTATATTACAGGACAGTATAGGACAGCTATGCGAGGTGTAGTCCGGGGGTGGGTTGTGTTTCCCGGACATATATAGGGTAAAGTCCGGCATTTTCCATTGCCGGACATTTGCCATTCCCGGACAAGCCTTCCCCCCTTTTAGTCCGGCAAATCGAGGGTTGAGTATATATATATATATATATATATATATATATATATATATATATATATATATATATATATATATATATATATATATATATATATATATATATATATATATATATATATATATATATATATATATATATATATATATATATATATATATATATATATATATATATATATATATATATATATATATATATATATATATATATATATATATATATATATATATATATATATATATATATATATATATATATATAAAATACATGCATTTTGTTTAATGCTATGTTAAAACCCAGTATACTGTAAATTTTGCAATTTCTTTAGATTAACGCGATGTGATCCAAATCAAAATTTGCTGCAGGGGTTTAGTTCTGAGAATGGTCTCCAGATTCCAAGTGTTTTCCCGTGCTTCCCGCTATGTTTCAGCAGCTTTGGGCTACTTTTATGGGTGACTTATTCTGGAAGTGCTACAGATGAGCTGGCAACACTGACCTGCACTGCATGACCAGACTTGCTTGATGGTCACACTCTAGTCCTCATGCAGTTATCAAGTCACCTCCACACACACACACACACACACACACACACACACACACACAATGGGTGAGATGGATGTAGATGCAATAAGCAATGAAAGGGACCTTGGAGTGATTGTTTAAGATACACTGACCCTTGATAAACACATAAATAGAATATTTGGAGACATATTAGTCTGTTGAAAAAAAATTTGAATGGCATTCCATTATATGGCTAAGTATATGATGAAAAAAATCATAATGGCAGCATTGGTTTGGTCACCCCACAGGAAAAAAGATATAAGGAAGCTGAAAAGGATACAGAGGGTAACCACCATAATGATACCGGAGTTGTCGAGTCTGCCATGTGAGAACAGACTGGAGGAAATGAAACTGATGACACTTGAGGAGAGGAGATAAAGAGGAGACTTAACAGTTCTGTATATATTTAGTAGTGGATCGGACAAACTGGAAAGAAGTGACCTGGTTGTGACAGAGGGGAGGAGGGGGCTGAGAGGTCACAGTAAGAAGCTGAAAAAGGGAACACGTCTGAAGGACAAAAAGAAGTACAGTTTCCCACACAGAGGTGTGGATGAGTGGAATGATCTAAAGGAGGAGATTGTGGAGGCAAGGAGTGTCCAGCAAAGGAAGGAGAGCTTGGATAAACATAGACAAGAAGGCAGGACTATCCGTGCTTACCTCAGGCCCTGTAAACCACAAATAGGTAAATACAGATAGGCAAATACACACACACATATACACACAAATGCAAAGACCAACCAAAGCTATTTTGCAGATTTATAAATGGGAAACTAAAACAGCGTGAGGAAATGACAAAACTGAAAGTTAATGGCGAGGTGTATGTGGATGAGTTGGAGATGGCGGAAGAAATGAACAAAAGCTTTCAAGAAGTATTCACAAGAGAAAGCAAGTTTGACGTACCAATTGGAATATGTGTGACATAGAAATCACAGTGCAGGAGATAACTAATGAAATGGAGAATCTAGATGTGAGGAAGTCACAGGGTCCCGACAGTGTTTCCAACTGGGTGCTGAAGGAGTGGAGGAATCAATTGGCGGATAAAATACACAAAGTTATAAACAAATCATTGGCTGAGGGTGTATAGTCCAGCAAATCTTAAGTGGCGGCTCTGATGTAGACAGCCCGCTAGACACTGGTGCTATGTCTCCAACTGACCTAGCACACCGTGCCTCTCACACCCTTCTCTCTCTCTCTGTCCGCGTGTCTCTCTCTTTCTCTCTCACTCAAGTATAAAAACAAATATGTTTTTTATGATTGATTCTCTATCTGTGAGTGAATACAAAGAAATTTGTACAACACTTGGCAGCGTTACCACCGCGGCGTTGTCAGCTCAAGTCAACCCAACACACCGCAGTTGCCAGTTGCTCTACCTGCTTGAATTATCGCATTTCTGCCATTTTTTGGTGTGTGTCTGCCATCTGCCATACAATATCAGCCATATGGCATAATTATGATAAACTATGGAGACTGCACCTGTATATGGAATGCCAGGACCGTCAAGCAAATTTTGATGCGAGTCATCCAGGTGAATGGTGAGGTTCCGCTGGGGATGGCCAGGGAGTGGAGAAGGAGTGGTCGCTAAGAACATTAAAATATTACACTTTGACCTTATTTCCACACCACCCAAGGGGTAAAGAGCCTTGGTGCATTTTTTAAAAGAGGTTTATTATTATTATTATTAGTATGCATTGTCGTGCACCATACTCCCGAATGAGTACACCCCACTTTTCTACACACACACACACACACAGAGAGAGAGAGAGAGAGACAAACACACACACACACACAGACAAACACACACACAGAGAGAGAGAGAGAGAGAGAGAGGCAGAGTGCGAGGTCAGTTGGAGACGTGGCAACAGAGTCGAGCGGGCTGTCTACGTCAGAGCCGCCACTTGATTTGCCGGACTATAGTCCCTCTGGACAGGAAAAAAACTGACATAGTCCCCATCTACAGGAGTGGAAGAGGAGACGACCCACTTAATTATAGACCAGTTTCTCTTACAAGCGTAGTGTCAAAAATATCCGAAAGAATTGTGAAAAAGAAATGGACGAGGCACCGAGAGGAAAATGAAATCATCACAGAAAGACAGTTCGGATATAGGAAAAGAAGATCATGCCTGACAAACTTAGTGTGTTTCTATTCAAGGGTGATAGATGTTGTGCAGGAGAGAGATGAATGGGATGACGCTGTCTACCTGGACTTGAAAAAGGCCCTTGACAAGGTGCCACACAGGAGGTTGACGTGGAAGCTGGAGACAGTGGGTAAATTAGGAGGAGGACTTCTAAAGTGGATGGAGGATTTTCTGAAGAACAGGATAATGAGAACAACTATTAGAGACAGGAAATCAAGTTGGAAAAATGTCATGAGTGGAGTTCCACAAGGCTCTGTGTTGGCCCCAATTATGTTTGCATCATATGTTAATGATATGATAGAAGGAGTGGAGAGCTATATGAGCCTGTTTGCCAATGATGCTAAGATAATGAGAAGAGTGGAAAAAGAGGAGGACTGCTTGCTGCTCCAGAGAGACCTGGACACAGTGTGGGAGTGGAGCAGGAAGTGAGAGATGAAATTTAATACCAAAAAGTGCAGTGTTATTGAATTTGGAAAGAGTGTAATGAGAATAGAGGGACATTGTAAGTTGGGTAAGGATAAGTTAGACAAGAAGAAAAAAGAAAAAGACCTTGGAGTGATGATCACAGAAAACTTGTCTCCAGAAAGACATGTAAATAAAATATCAACTGAGACTTACAACCTGCTGAGGAACATCAGAGCAGCGTTCACATACCTTGATGAGGACATGGTAAGGAAATTAATTGTGACCTTGATACGCCCTAGACAAAAATATGCATCAGTGGCTTGGTCGCCATCACTTAAACATGTTAAAAAACTGGAGAGGATACAGAGAGCGGCAACAAAATGGCACCTAGTCTGAGTGACCTGCCTTATGAAGAAAGACTGCTGAGGCTGAACCTCCCTACATTGGAAAGTAGAAGAGAAAGAGGAGATTTAATAGCGGTGTATAGGGTGATGAATGGTCTGGAGAAATTGGATAGAGATGACCTTTTGATAAGAGAAGAGAGAAACTTAATAAGAAATGGAACTGTTGAGAAAAGGAATTTGTAGAAGAGACATCATAAAGAACAGCTTCTCACAGAGATGTGTGGGGGTCTGGAATGGGCTGGAGAGGGAAGTGGTACAGGCTAAGTCAATAAGCGCATTTAAGGCCAAATTAGACGGAAGTAGTTGGAAGAGCGGGACAGGACAACCTGAGCATAGCTCCATCCTGTAAATCACACCGAGGTAAATACACAAATATGACGTATGAAGACAGATTGAAGGAGATGGAATTGACAACACTGGAACAAAGAAGGGAGAGAGGAGATCTGATCAGGCTGTATAAGTTGGTAAATAAGTTTGATGAGGTGGATAGAGATGATCTCTCCTTAACTGTGAGAATGCAGGGGCTGAGAGGACATGGAAAGAAACTTAATAAAAGAACCTGTTTGAGCGACTTAAAATAGTATAGTTTTCCACATCGAAGTGTTAACACATGGAACAGCTTGCGGGAAGAGGTGGTGGAGGCGAGCAGTGTCCAACAAATGAAGGAAAGGCTCCATGAATGTAGATATGGAGATGAGACTATTAGAGCTTAGCTCGGGCCCGGTGGACTACAAATAGGTAAATACACACACACACACAGATTTACCTCTAATTGATTACATTCAATAGTGTGCAGGGCACCAGGGTTGGTGCATAACGAGCATAACACTTATATATGTAAAATCTTGTTTACTTATGTAAAATTTACATTATCCCTTTCACGCACTACGACATGATTCACGTCAAAACGGAATCGTCTACTCTGAGCCTCAGACTCGAATTGCGTCAAAAACTTTAAAAAATTCGCCAAAAATAAAGTATCTTTCAGAATCGCATCAAAATTTTTTACGTCAAAGATCCAATAAAATAAACTAATCGTCAGCTCTCTCATGCCGTTGGATTTGAAGTGATAATTACCCATGGCGTAGTTGCCTCTCAGCAGGCAGCCTGTGAGCGCGGACTGCCGTCCCTTGAAATTGTGTCCGGAGCCTGGTAAGCCTGAATTACAGTTGTCAAACGAAATTGGTGTAATTTATACTTACTTCCGATGTAAAGTGATCGTGCCGTGATACAATATATTGTTTTATATTCGCAGGGACAAGTAACTGTTACTATTTGAAAATATGGCGAAGAAATTATGAAGTGAAGAGATTTTGAGACCCATTTGTACAGAGCATGATGATGATTCTTATGAAAGTGATGGTGGAAAAGTGAGAAAACTCCAGCAGAGGGTGTTAGGGAGAGGCTTCGTGGCAATTATTATGATTATTATTGCATCTGGCGAAGTTCTTCTGGACGGGAAATATGTGCACTGATAGTCATGTTTGTTATTATCAAAACTCTATTCCAGCCAACAGTGACTTCTATTTTGACCACCTTGACCTGGCCGTTGTGTTCTGTTTGCTGCCCGAGCTGTTTCTTCTACTGGAGAGAACAGAATAGATAAAAAAATAGTTTTCCTCAATTTTCTCAAGAACTACTGGGTGTATGAAAATTCCTATGATAGCTTTGGAATCCTTATAAAAATTCCCTTTTATTTACATATAGTCATAAAAAGTCGACTCAGGAAGTTTTGAGCTACAAGGTGGTGTAGGCATTTCTTATCTATCTTTAATCAATGTTTTTTTCGGAGTCGGTAAACTTCGCTATTTATTTACATTTCTTGATATTTTTCCTTTCATAAGGCAGAATAATCTCTTCCATAACCAATGATATATAATAATGCCAGGAAAAAAGAATACTCGTGGCTGAAATTGATAACATGAAAAAGATTTTCGCCACACGGTGAGGCCATTCCGCAAGGCCCTTAGGGAGCCCCAGGCGCCGTCACAGTGGAAAGAAACTTGTTAAACTTTTGGTGCGTGAAAGGGTTAAGCAAACTCACAGGAGCACAATACTTGTGTAAATTCAGAGGTACCTGTATACATACATTAATGTGGGAGGCAAGTGTACTGATAACACTGAATAAGTCTACAGTAACCATTGTATTCTATGACAGTATTGCAAAGCTTTATAGGGACCAACCTGTTCGCTTCCCAGGAGTATTGCTTGCTTGACATGTTTCCTGTTTTCTCAAAGGTGTGTGGCTGTACCTGAAAATATATAAATAAATTACTATGTGCAGCAGACCCTCTACTTAACACAAGATAGGTGCCAAGAACCTTGTGTTGAACGGAATTTCTGCGTAATAGAAGTGGTACTGCAACGGGATTTATCAATTTGGGATTGGAAGAGCTGCTTCCCTTCAAGGCTGAGGTTTTGAATGGCAGAATTAAAGACACAAATATACCACTACTGTGCTGCTCCTGCAAACAGAAAACAGTAGAAGTAGCTGAAAGATTACATCTTTTGGGGTTAAATCTCTCTCTCTCTCTCTCTCTCTCTCTCTCTCTCTCTCTCTCTCTCTCTCTCTCTCTAAAGAATGATAGATAGATAGATTAAACAAAAAGATATATGGACTGACGAGAGAGAGAGAGAGAGAGAGAGACACACACACACACAAACTAAATGCTTACCGTACAATAATCTTTCTATAAATCGGGCCTCAATATATTTCAGATTGGATAAATCACTCTTTCAGGGCTCCAGATATATATTTGATTATTTGTATACTGGACCTAAATCCAGGAGAAATAGCACCTGTTCAGACAGCATCAGGATGGATGTTGTAAATGGGTCAAATACCAGGTTTGGAGTTAGAAATATGGCACGAGTCTGGACTGTGTCACTTCAAAACAAGGACTGCCTGTCTCTCACATCCCTCCTGAACCTCCACTGGAGAAGGGCAAAAGGAAAGCGGCCAGTCATTGCTTGATTTTTTTTTCAATCATATGGACACACAGAGAACAGTTAAATTAACTTTCAAATCCAAAAATAGTTTAGATTTGTGTGCACCAGATACAACTCATAACTTCATCATTGAGAACTAGCTTCCCTGATGCGCACGGCACACTTCATACTCTTCTGCTCCGCGCTTTGTTTACAAACGTCGCCCTCACCTCCGCCGCCTCGCCCTTGCCGTTCCGTTGAACATGGCAGTGCTCCATGACCAGATAAATTTATATTTACATGCCTCTGCTTTACTCCAGTTTCCTTGTGTTGTCTTGATCTTTTATGCAAGAATTAATCAGAATTGCTGGTCAACTCTTGAACAGTCTTATTTGGCTATGCAAAAGTTTTTTTAAATTTAGTTATTTCAGATTTTTGGCTATTTTGTGTTAGTTCTCCTCTGATTAGTTTAACTTATGGAGGGTTTATTGCGTATGGCATATTTGATACCTGCACAGGACAAAGATCAGGATTTTCAAGTCACTTGTGCTCCCTGTCTTACTCTACGGCTTTGAGACAAGTACAATGAATAGTGACCTGAAGTGGTGAATTGATGCAAATTGATGAGCAAGGTGGCTGATGGGATCCAGTGGGCTCCAAGGGTTTTGATGTGGTTAAAGGACCATATCGAACATTTTCAGTTTGCTCTCAGCCTTTTCTTTTAAATATGCTTCTCACAGGTCTGAATGTGTGGTGTCACTGCTGTCTTGTTTCGGAAGAGACACCCTGGCAATTTTAAACTCACCAAGTTGAGTTGTCATGTTGGCAATGATTCATCAGACAACTGAAACCCTCTTCACTGTGCCTCTAACACTGCTGTGGAAGTGAATTACCACTTGTTCCCTAGTTCATAACTGAACCTCATCAAATCAGTGATAATAATAATACACAATATATACAAACTGGAATAATTTCCACACCATGATTGCCAACTCCAGCTATACAGTCACTTGGCACGCTACCAAGAAGTCGATTCTGCTCTCTGAGATGCTTCAGTAAGAGACAAGGCTTAGTGGAGGAGGCCAAGGGGATGCCCACAGAGTTACCGTTTGAGTAACTCAATGGATCCTGCCGTGAGTTATTTAGGATGGGAAGAGGGTCTGCATGGAGATTTGATTGAAGGGACATCTGGGGCTGAGGTATATTGGATGAACTGATACAATTCCCTGGCGGACGTCTCTATCAATTGAGTGATTGACAGGCATATCCACAAGTAAATTTATGAAAACTGAACATTTTTCATGATATATACCAGCATGAAGACAAGTGTTTGGAGTGAGCACAGTTGCTGATACAACAGTACTTCCAAATGGCAGCAGAACTGGGAGACTTGTTAAAAGTTCCATTGCTACCACTGCATTCTCAGTGATGATCTTACATGCTGCCTCCTGGAATGATGCTTCTGCCACCTGTTTGCTCCATAAACACCGTGATCTCCATCTGACAAAGAGGCACCTAAGTATATCACAAGATTGTCACTTGCCAGACACTAACATTAAATAAGAACAGCCAGTTTAGGATACATCCTCAAATGAATAACTTCTGCAGTCTCAATGATAAATTAGGAAGGTAAATCCCTAAGAAAATTGCCTCCTTTGACTCACCTGTTTTTGGTTTGAGTTATTATGCAATAAAGCTTGTGGGTTTCTTTCATTAGATCTGCCTGGATCCTCTGTCGGGATTCTCAACAACTGCTTGATCTGGTTTGTTGCATCATACCCTCCGCCACCAGTCCATCCTCCTCCTCCTCCTCGAGACTCACTGCCACCTCCACTTGCACCATCCATCTTGAAACTAAGGCTAGATTACTGAAAGGAAACAGTCACATACATCAGTCCTCAAAAAAATAGTTTGCATCTGGAAATTTAATCACCCCTCCTGTTGATATATGAAGTGTCTCTGATGTGATGTAAAAAAGGAAATACTGAAGATAGAAAAGTTAAAAGAAAAAGAAATAAAAGATGAGTATAAACGTGAAATGAAAGAGGCCTTAAGTGAAAAATTGGAAAGTGTAAAAGATAGTACAGATATTGAAAAAGGTTTTGGAACATTTAACCTGGTAGCAGCGACGGGCCAAATTTGTGGCTTTACCGTGTAGCAGCGACAGGCCAAATTTGTGCCATGATATAAACCCCCAAAATAGATGATGCATTAACTGATCACAAATGCTTTGATATATATTATGAAATGGTTTGTGTGAGTGATGATTTTTTCTCATTTTTCTCGCTTAGAGGGACCATTAACCCTTAAACGGAAACGTGACTCCAGGTGGAGTCACGACTTCCTGGTTTTGAAAGGCGCGCTATTTTTTCACTCGCGCCTTGCTACAAAGCTTGTGTGGGAGAGTCGATCGTCAGTGTGTCATCAGACCTTGAGGGAAACAGATGTGCTCCACGCTGGAGTTGCTCCTTCTATCCTAAGCAAGGGCTGTGATGCCGCTGGACCCACACCGTCCGTTTGTGAAATTTTTTTTAGGGGGAATGTAGTGGGGGACAACATTGTTTATAGGACTGTATATGTGATATACAAGGCCTTAGTACCTGTACCTCATGCTAAATATGTTCTGTGGGACTTGATAAGAGTTCTCTGGGAAAGCAACCGCTCGTAGTGATAGGTTTCGCCGGTTGTTCATGCGCCAACTTGCCATGGAAATGGCAAAACCATGTGCTATGAAGAGGCTGGAGAATCCTAACCTCAGCAGAACACTGGTGACAACTATCAAAAGCTGCTTCAACATTGTTGAAGTTCAAGTCCAGCAGCCTACACCACCATCAGGAGAGATAAGGTGCCACATTTGCCCGTGGAAGACTGCAAGCAAATGTAGAACAGTTTGCGCAAGGTGCAACAAGGTAACCTGTCAGCGACACTATGAGATCTACTGCACAGACTGCCAAGATATGTAAATAAATGTTTGTATATTCACGGAAAATATATTTTGTATTTTGATCATAGGAAATTTTGCTGGTATGCATATTCTGTTTATTTACTTGCTTATTTACAAAAAAAAATACAGAAATTATCATTTTCAGTTATTTCTAATGGTATATTCAAGGAATGTTATTATCATAAATTATTTTGTGTGTATGCATTTTGTGTTTACTTATTTATTTACATGTTTATTTATAAAACCACATGCAAGAATTGTTCATTTTCATTTGGTCAGAGCACCACATTTGGATTGCAGGATAGACTTTTTACACCATTTACTTGAAAGAGCAACCATTTTAGTTAGAGAATATTAAATTTTCTTACTTTTCTTTTAGAAGGATTCTTGTTTATAAATTGTATGGCAAAGTCACTATTTTTTCAATTTTTTTGTAATAAATCATGAAAATTAAATATGATCATAAATTTCCTTGTTTTTACTTTCATTGTCCTACAAGAAGTTTTCTTTTTCAATTCTGATGCAGTGTAACTCAATAAAGATATCCATATATTTTTTTTAAATATTTTTGCGGTGGGTCCAAATGGAGTCACGGCTCCACTAGTGTGAGTCAATTTGGGCGCTACCATTTAAGGGTTAAGAAACATGATCCCCACTGCTACCGGGTTAAAGAAGTAATGTTAATTACAACAAAAAAGTGGTGAGGGATGGAAAAAGAAAAGAAAATTCATGGTGGACAGAAGAGATAAGGAGGATAGTAAAAGAGAAAAGGGAACTTTTAAGAAAACTCAAGAAAGAAATGTGGCTGAGCAAGTAAAAAGGGAAAGGAAAAAGAAATATAGAGAATGCAAAATTAAATTAAAACAAGCAATAAAAGAAAGTAAGAAGAGTTGATGAAGACTGGAAAAAGACTAAGTGAGAAATATAAAGGGAACAGGAAATCATATTGGAAAGAAGTAAAAATTAAAGAAATGTAAAAAATATCTCCCCAAGTAAAATAAATGAAGTTATGGATGAGAATGGAAAGATGTTGAAAGACGGGGAAGCTGTGAAGGAGAGATGGAGAGAATATTTCAAAAACTTAATGAATTTTGAGGATGGACGTCCAGCAGCTGTAACAGCAGCAGTTTTGAGTAGAGGTAGAGGAGGAGTATATAAAGAAAGAAGTATAACCAGGGCCGGCCAGCCCTAGCAGGTGTGGGACCCAACGCAAAAATCCATCTTCCTGCCATTTAGTGCAGTCAAACAAATACAAAACAATACAAACTGAGGTGCATAAATGAGAAATGTTGCAAATGTAGTTGTCACAGTTTTGATGAAAAATGCAAATTTTATAAAAATATCTTACGTGACTTGGCAAATGCAAAGTCATTTATAAGCTGACTGAAGTCCAATTGACCTGCAACTTCATTCTCAATAGAGAGGATAACAAGACCATTCAACCTCTCTTGCGAAATAATTGATCTTAAGTAGGTAGCAAGTGTTACAGACCTCATAACGAATGAGTGACGTCATCCCCGCGGGGCCCTTAGAGGCGCAGGGCCCAATGCAGTTGCATCGGTTGCACTGGCCTAGGGCAAGCCCTGAGTATAACATATGAAGAAGTAAATCAAGCAATAAAAAGATTAAAAATGGAAAGGCAGCAGGAATTGATGGAATCATAGCAGAAATGTTGAAGTGTGGAGGAGATGTAGTTATTAAATGGATGGGCAAGATATGTGAAGTAGCATGGGAGGGGGGGGGGGGTGCCAGCAGACTGGACAAAAGCCATCATTGTCCCAGTTTACAAGGGGAAGGGCAGGAGAGGGGAATGTGGGAGCTATAGAGGTATAAGTCTCCTGAGTATATCGGAGAGGTAGATGGAAAAGTCATAATAGAGAGGGTGCAAAGACTTAGAAAAGAAAATCAGTGAAGAACAAGGAGGCTTCAGGAAGGGAAGGGGATGTGTGGATCAGATATTTGCCTTCAGGATGGTAGTAGAAAAAATAATAGCAAAAGGAAAGAAACCATACGCTGCCTTCATGGATTTGGAAAAAGCTTATGACAAGAGTCAATTGGATTACATGACATTACGAGGCTACTTGACCGACGTGACATTAAACAAGTTGACACTATTGTTTTAGATTTTGCCAAAGCCTTCGACAAAGTCCCGCACAAAAGACTGACATTAAAACTGAAATACTACGGTATTTCAGGACCTATTCTTCACTGGATCACTGCATTTCTTACTAACCGGACTCAACGTGTTCTTCTTGACGGATCTTCATCTGACACTGTCCCTGTTTCTTCAGGTGTCCCACAAGGCACCGTTCTAGGCCCCCTTCTTTTCCTCCTGTACATTAACGATCTTCCACTGTCATCGCCTAACTCTTCCACTAGACTATTTGCCGACGATAGTTTACTGTTTAGAGCAGTAAAGACTACTGATGACTGCAGACTACTACAAAACGACTTGGACGCCCTCGAGTGGTGGGAACGCACCTGGCAGATGCACTTCCGACCAGACAAATGCAAACTATTAAGATTCACCAGAGTGCACAGCCTCATCCATCACACTTACACTCTCCACAATTCAGATTTAGAATCAGTTAACACACACAAGTACCTTGGTATCCATCTCTCAACTAACTTGAAATTCAACACTCACATAGACCATATCAGTGCCACAGCCAACAGAACACTGGGGTTCCTGAGGAGGAATTTACATAACTGCACACCTGACATTAAACGCATAGATTATGACACACTTGTGAGACCAACAATGGAATACTGCTCCACGGTGTGGGATCCTCACACACACAGAAACATTGGTAGGTTAGAACAAATCACCACCAAGGCGGCTAGGTTCATTACAAACAATCACACTCGAACGCCTGGAATCACAACACGGATCAAACAACAGATAAACATGGACCCTCTTCACATACGCAGACAAGCACACAGACTTACACTTATGTACAAGATCACAAACACTCACATTGACATGGACCCACAAACATACCTACACAAGGCAAACAGTCAACGTACTCGTAACACACACATCCATAAATACCAAACATATCACACTAACACTCACGCATACAAGCACTCATACTTTCCACGCACCATACTTGACTGGGACAGCCTCCCTCAACAGATTTTAGACTGCGGTACAATAGACTCATTCAAAAAACAAATACATACTCACTTGTCACCACAACACACCAACACTACCAATTACACTTGATTCACTTCCCTCCCCTGCACACCCGGCTCCCCCGTTCCCCCAACAGCCAACAAATATGCGTGTTATGCACCTGTACGGGTGCCCTGCGCATCATGTATCCAGATCCAGATCCAGATCAAGGGTGAGTGGAGGGAGGGGTAGAAGTGAGTCAGGTCATGTCCTGACCAAAGCCCTGACCTGACTCTCCCTTCTGCCACTCCCTCCCCACACCCTTCTCATTTCCCCTTCTGTGTGTGTGTGTGTGTGTGTGTGTTTCCAACTAGGCACGCTGGATTATCTGAGGAGTTACCTTGAGAACAGAACTTACTGTGTGCAAATAGGTAAATCATTCTCTACTCATAAACTTTTGCAAAGAGGAGTCCCCCAGGGAAGTGTACTGGGTCCAATTTTATTCTGTGTTTATACTATCAGTCTTTCACATTTGCTAAGAAGGCATGAAGTTGACTTTAAACTGTATGCTGATGATACACAGTTCTATTTGTCGCTGAGTGATGTGGAAAACATTGAAGATAAGCTGAGCAGAATTATGGATGATGTTGGGAAATGGATGAATTCTAAGCAACTGAAGCTGAACGAGGATAAAACTGAATGCTTGATTGTGGGGAAGAACAAGGATCTCAGGAGGCTAGATATTTCCACTCTTCGGATAAAAGATAACACTATGACCGTAAAAAAGTCAGTCAAAGATCTAGGTGTGATACTTGACTGCATTCTACCATTCAAAGAACAGATCAATCAGGTGGTGAGAACGGCAGGCTACCATCTGAGAAATATTGCATTTGTCAAGAAATACCTGGATGATAAGACTATGAAGATGCTTGATATATATAATCATGTAACTAGTAAGCTGGATTATTGTAATTCACTTTATTATGGCCTTCCTAAATATCTGCTGAAGAAACTACAACTTATGAACAGAGCTGCGAGGCTAATAAAGGGTCTGCCCCCGCCCCCCGTGAGAGAATAACACCTGCACTTAAAGACTTGCATTGGCTACCCATTAAGGCACGAATAGTCTACAGTGACAGTCCGGCAATCTTCAAGAAAGCGCTGGACTCACTTATTCACTAAATCCTGCGACTTAACAAATATGAGGATTGAGGACAACTTTAGGTGCTAATATTACTGTTATAATGTTAGCGGCCGTGTGGAGCGCTGCTACGGCGGTGGACCGGGGCCTGAAACCTCATCAACGGTAAACGGTAACCACACACACACACACACACAGAAGGGGAAATGGGAAGGGTGTGGGGAGGGAGGGGCAGAAGTGAGTCAGGTCATGTCCTGACTGAGGCCCTGACCTGACTCTCCCCACTGTCCCTCCCTTCCCACACCCTTCTCCTTTCTTCTTGTTTTCAACCTCTCTATCTCTCCCTGTTTCCCCTACTCCTTCTCCTTGTTCTCCCTTCTTACATCCTCTATCGGTATTTTTTCATGACTCACTCTGTCGTTCTCCTCACTTTCTCCTTCCCTGTATTTACCTAATTGTGATATAAAGGAAGTGAGCTATGCTAATGTTGTCCTTTCTCTGAGTATTCTTCCCCCCCGCTCAAGAAACTAATTCCTGTGCGAAGTTCATATTTACGAAGCAAATGTCGAAAGTCGAAACAAGAATTATAGAATCATTTACTGGGACAGCGTCGTAACGACGAAACGTCCTTATGTAGTGCGGCGACTATGCCTGATGAATGAGCCTCTCATAACCCACTTAGCCAGTGGGGTACCTCTTTGGCCGACTCAGTAAGTAGTGGCTCTCCCATCACGTTGGTCATGGGTTCAATCCCAGGCAGCCGGCGAATACCCTCTTCTTGTCTTGATTAATTTCTCGTGTGTTTCGATACACGCAGAGGACTTGTAGGAAAATAGAAAAGAGAAAAATAAACTCCCGGGGCATGTCAGTGGTGGCATAGCGGGCATCCTCTCCTGCAGTTCTGTTGAGTTTCCAAGGGTAACAGGTAGGATGGCCCATGCTCCGAGGGTAATAGAAAATGGGAAGTGTTGGAGGTATGTCTCTACGGGGACATTGTGAAATAGTGCACCAAAATGGGTCACAGTCTAAAGGTCTCAACACACAGAAATTAATCTACATAGAGGGGAACGTCATGTAGTGCGGCGACTATGCCTGATGAATGAGCCTCCCATAGCCCACTTAGACAGGGGGGTACCTCTTTGACCGACTCAGTAGGGAGTGGCTCTTTCGTCATGCTGGTTGCGGGTTCAATCCCAGGCAGCCGGCGAATACCCTCTCCTGGTCTTGATTAATTTCTCGTGTGTTTCGATACACGCAGAGGTCATGTAGGAAAATAGAAAAGAGAAAAATAAACTCCCGGGGCATGACAAATAGGTGTGGGAAAAATTTGTAAGTGTGGGGAGGGTTTATAAAGCCTTAAAACATATATAAATAATAAAAAAAAATATAAGGTCGCTACTTCGCGGATTTTCACCTATCGCGGGGGGTTCTGGAACCTAACCAACGCGATAGACGAGGGATTACTGTATATTGTTAGAGAGTAACTCATTTTGAGCTATTTGATAGTTCAACTCAATGTACAGTCGCCCACAAGAGTGTTCGCTCACGCACTTACAGTTTATAAAGGGTTCATAACTGTTCAGTTCATGGTATGTTTATGGCATTATTAGGAACAATATATGCCGGTAAACCATTGCCGTGCCTGGCCAGTGTCTGACAGAGTGTACCTTGGTGGGTTTTTTAATGCCAACCCCGCCCATAACCTGCATGATAGACAAAGGAGAACTGGGTGTTTATTTCCTTCACTGCCACTTCCATAGCTGGGCGTTATCGCGATACTTTATCGCTGATAACAAAATCGGGTTATCGGCCATCCGCTACTTATTTAAATATATATCGGTATCTTCATTACTTTTGTAACCAAACTAGCGATAATCGCTACTTTTTTCCGCCTCAGAAAAAAAAAGCATTGTCTCCCTACTGCGCATGCGTGGCCCGGTGTTGTATGAAAAAACTTCGAGGTATGAAATATCTTCAGTGAAGAGATTTCATACTTAGATCATCAACATTAAAACACTAGGTTATTTTTTTTTATGTTACTAAAAAATCAATATATCAAAGAGAAAAATCATTAAACTTTGGCCAAAAAATGATTATTCACTGGGTCAAATTTGATATTCCATATTCGTCTGTGAGCATGCCATGGTATTGAAGGCACCGGTGTTGTGTTATTTGGTGTTCCATCGTCAAAGTTACAAGCTTTTTACAAACACTGGTCTCTTGTTAACTGCGCATGCCCAGACCAGTAAGTGAACCTGTACAGTCTCACAAAGCTTTTAACACATTAAGGGTTGCTGGAAGGCAGAATCAGACATACATTACCACCATCCTCGCTGTTTCTAGAACGACACTCTGTACATATAAATTACAATTTGTACACAGTGTCGTTCTAGAAACAGCGAGGATAGTGATAGTGGTACTGTATGTCTGATTCAGCCTTCCAGCAACTCTTAATTACAGTTTAAAAGCTTTGTGAGAGTGTACAGGTGTACGCTTGCTGGTCTGAGCATGCACAGTTCACGAGGGACCAGTGTTTGTAAACAAAAGCGCCTGCTTTGACGGTGGGTACGCCAAATAACACAACACCGGTTCAGGCGTTTCTAGTATTACTGTCCATATGTATGTGTCAGCGTGTGGTTTTCAGGTTTTGTAAGTTTTCTAAAATACAGGTAATGAAAATTTGAATTCATCTTTGTTTTTCTATCTGAAATATCAATATAGTATCGTTTTCGCCTATCGGACTTATCGCTAGCTAGTATCGGAATTATGGATTTATATCGGGTATCGGTTATCGGTTATCGCCTATATTTGTGTCTCCAGTTAAGGAATATCGGTTATCACCGATAAGGTTTTTCATTATCAGTTATCGGTTATCGGGAATAAGGTTTTCTGTTCTCATGCCCAGCTATGGCCACTTCCTATTTTTGTTTTTTCTTCCATTTTTAGTTTTCAGTCCATTGAGTGTTTTGAGGCATCACTTGTGTAAATGGATAATAACCATATGCCCAATGCCTAATGCGGCAAAATATGGAAACACAAGGGAGGTTCATGCATATTTACCTGTCTTTTAGTGACCCTAAGCAGGGGTAGAGCCCCGTCAGAAAAGGCTTGAACACTCATATTAGATTTCAGGTGTGGTGAGCCACTGGTTCTGGCTGCTGCAAGATGCATTAAGCTGCTCTACTGCCCATGGCCACACAGGTTAGCACACACTTTTCATGGAAATTGGTACATTTGTTTTGATCTCTACACTTTCATATCGGTTTCCAGGAGTTTGAAGGTTAGTAGAATATATAGCAAGAGCAGTCAGTTAGGGTGTGCACACAGAGAAAGCAGGTCTACCCACCCCTGCTACCAGCGTCGACCCGCTCCAGTAGCCCATGCAGGTAAACCTGCTTTATCTGTGTGTTCACACTTAAGTCAGAATAAGAGGTTAAACCTTTTGACCAATCTTGACCCAATTATCATAATCATGTTATGGTTATCATTTGCCCAACAAACAATTCTTTAAAACACTCATATGAACTAAAAACAATCAAATGAAAGAACACAAAACAATAGAAAGCAGCAATGGGGGATGTGGAGATTACAATAGCCTCCTCTGCTGCCAGTGACAACAACAGCACAGTGCGAAGCGTGTCACTTGTATCTATCGTAAACCGTTAAACTTAACATATCTGACCACAATAAATCTAACCTAATCTGATCCCCCACTGTCAAATTACAATGTGCTAAACAGCGCTCACAAACTTTATACATCAATAATCTCATGTTTCTTAATTTTCGGGAAGCTAAAAGTTATATACTGCACTGCATTCAGAAAATTAAATACAACACAATGTCAGTATATTAACCTCATGCAAGATGGCTATGGTTATTTCCATATTAGCAACAACAATGAAGGAAATATTTAGAGACAAGACCCTGGCTCACCCACAACCTGCATAACGGGGACCTGGCTCACCACAACCTGCATAACGGGGACCTGGCTCACCACAACCTGCCTGACGGGGACCTGGCTCACCACAACCTGCCTGACGGGGACCTGGCTCACCACAACCTGCATGACGGGGACCTGGCTCACCACCAACTGCCTGATGGGGACCTGGCTCACCCACAACCTGCATAACGGGGACCTGGCTCACCACAACCTGCCTGACGGGACCTGGCTCACCACAACCTGCCTGACGGGACCTGGCTCACCCACAACCTGCATAACGGGGACCTGGCTCACCACAACCTGCCTGACGGGGACCTGGCTCACCACAACCTGCCTGACGGGGACCTGGCTCACCACAACCTGCCTGACGGGGACCTGGCTCACCACAACCTGCCTGACGGGGACCTGGCTCACCACAACCTGCCTTAGGGGGACCTGGCTCACCCCAAACTGCCTGTCGGGTACCTGGCTCACCCACAACCTGCCTGACGGGGACCTGGCTCACCACAACCTGCCTGACGGGGACCTGGCTCACCACAACCTGCCTGACGGGGACCTGGCTCACCACAACCTGCCTGACGGGGACCTGGCTCACCACAGCCTGCCTGACGGGGACCTGGCTCACCACAACCTGCCTGACGGGGACCTGGCTCACCACAACCTGCCTGACGGGGACCTGGCTCACCACAACCTGCCTGACGGGGACCTGGCTCACCACAACCTGCCTGACGAGGACCTGGCTCACCACAACCTGCCTGACGGGTACCTGGCTCACCACAACCTGCCTGACGGACACAAGCACCTCACTGGGCCTGCCTCTGCCTCACCATGGGCCAAGTAGAAAGTCATCAGCTGGTAAACAAATCGTCTGTACTTTCCCCCAAGCCGCTTTCCATTCCCCGAGAAACATCGTCGGAGGTAAACTTCCCCTACGGTTGTTTATCTCATTCCTAACCAGCATTTTACTCACAGTTACGGCATGCATGTATTAGTTTGTGTGGAGGAGGCCGGTAAAATCCTCCTTCCCCCGCAGGTGAAGGCGTCGCAATGGTGTTGTTGTGGCGCAGCGGGGCCGCGAGGGGGCGGCGGCGGCGGCGGCGGAGAGGCGGCGGGCTTGAAGGCGCTAGACTCTCGCTTCTCACATCAGCTGTTCTAAAAGCCATAAAGGAGATCAATCGGGTTTACATGAGTGTTTTTTTAGGTTCATGGTACAGAAGAAGGGTCAAACTACCACCAGGGTCATACGCACAACTATCCCTGGAAATGAACACAACTCCTACGAAAGCCTTATTCTTTATTCTTTATTCTTTATTTGGTTTACAGGCCCCATATTCCACCCAAAGGTGCTCTTAGGGTCTCCAGTATTATTCAATAATAAAATACAATCTTGCAAAACAGTAAACAATATAGATTTCTAAAGCACACACACACACACACACACACACACACACACACACAAGAATATCACAACACTATCAGAGTGGCAGAGGAATGATAATTAATATTCCCTCACAGCCAATATTATATGAATGCAAAAATATTAATATGAAGTACA
Organism: Eriocheir sinensis; assembly: GCF_024679095.1. Taxonomy (NCBI): domain Eukaryota; kingdom Metazoa; phylum Arthropoda; class Malacostraca; order Decapoda; family Varunidae; genus Eriocheir; species Eriocheir sinensis. The sequence continues at coordinate 80,188 of NW_026111730.1, forward strand.
AAGAATATAAATACCTGAGGCTACTTTCATATACAAAATAATATAAGATTATATCCTTTTGACTTAGTACTACGCACTTAACACACTAAAAATATATATCAGTTTGAGTTAATATGTCACTTTACATATTAGAAAATTCACTTAATACTACACTAAATATACCTAAATATATAGAATGTATATAAATATCTAATGAGATCATGCGATAAATTTAATAATACTAAATCAGAATGGCTGCCATTTCTTCGTCCAGCAATTATATTACAACACACCACAAACAATGAAAACAAAACAAACTCAAACACCACAAAAACGCACGTTTATAACATAATACAAAAACTGGGAAAAAATCGAATCATAATTAAGGCACAGTTATCTGTGATACGCATAGTTTCCATATCATAAACATCAGTAAATAAATAGGTCTTCAGCCTTTCTTTTAAATACAACTACATTAACACTATCTTTAACATCTTTTGCTAATTTATTAAATAACCTATAGGTGCACAATTACTAAAAGCTCTAAGCCCAATGTCTGTGTTATAGCGAGGTTCATATGCAGCCTATGTTCATCTGACACATGTCTTAAAACCACATTTGTTCCTAATCCGACTAACCGTAACAACTGTCTGAGGTATTCAGGTTTACCCGTCATGATTGCCTGATACGTTAAGACACATATTTTTGTGCTGGAAGCTTCCCCCGGGGTCTATGGGCCTCTGGAAGACTCTGGGAGGAGCGAGCAGGGGGGCGCGCGGCCTTGGTCCCCGCCCCCGCCCCGCGGGGCCCGCGGCCAGGCACAGGGCGGGAATTGTTGCCAATTCGCACATATTTTTGCTACATGTTCTTGTATGATCAAATATATACTGTAACGTTCTAGACTGTACTGTTCTGTATAAATATATATATATATATATATATATATATATATATATATATATATATATATATATATATATATATATATATATATATATATATATATATATTGTTACGAATGTGCTGTATGTGTATGATTGTATGTGTAATGTGAGGAAATTGTAGCATGATGCAATGTTAGCTCAGCGTGGTGCAACTCTACTTGTTGGGACAAGAGAGACAGAGGGGAGCCCGGGGCCTCCGGCCACCGGGCAGGGGAAGTGCCAGGTTCCCATTGACGGTACAAAAGTACCATTTTGATACTTTTTGTCGGTAGCGGTACATTTTTACGACATTAAGCTAAAGTGGTACGAAATTATCATTGAGGAAAAATTTGATACTTTTTTACCAATTTAGTAAGAAAAATTATACATTTTCATCTCACCGATGCATTCAGGGAAATGTGAAAAAAAGTAAAAGTCCCGATATAAATTTGTATTTACGTATATATTCTACCGCAGATCAGTGTTTCTGTGTTTTTGTGACCCGTTAAAATCATGTATCTGAGTATACAGCAGCTGATGGGGCAGGGTATACGGCGTTGCCTCGGTGACGCTGAGCCGGATACAAGAGCAAGACGTGTACAGGACCGAGGAGACAAGCGGAAATCCCAACAGCGTAAGTTTTTTTTTTTAAGTACTATTAGGTAATTAAAGACATTAAACATGCTAAAATGTTACTTTCTCGTGATAGTGTGTGCATGAAGTAGCTGCAAAGCTTACATAATATTGAAATAGTACTAAATAACATTTATTGCGCCATGGAATCATAGAAACGATTGAAGCGAAGCTACTCTGACATGATTTATATAACTAATATTCTTGTTGTTTTATCATAAAACAGTTTTGTTTAGGAAGGAGCTGCAGGATAGCATTGTGAAATGGTAGATAATATTGGGGCACTTTCATAATCATTGTCATCATGATGGACAACATTCACTATACATTAAATTATACATAGAATGCCATAAGATCGTTAACTTATCAAAGGCATAGATATTATTTTGTAAGATATGTAATAGATTGTATATCTATACCAAATGTATTGTTTTTCCACATATAGATTAGAATTCTACATTGTCTGTGTTATCTTAATTATAAGTTTTAATCTCTCTCTCTCTCTCTCTCTCTCTCTCTCTCTCTCTCTCTCTCTCTCTCTGTTACCATACAAGTCATCATGCTGCAATAGACACTGCATGCAGACTGTGTACACCCTACATCACTGCCAGACGTAAGAGTAAGAGTTAAAAAAATAATATTTAAGTAATTTCCTCACTATATAAAATATAAATTACCTAAAATTACCGGTTGATACTTGTTTTGATACTTTTTTCAGCCATGTGGTACGTTTTTACATTTTGATCATTTTTTATGGTACGTTTTAGTTTTTTCCACTGGGAACACTGCATGACTGGGAAGTGCTGAGTCGGCTGTTGCGAACAAGGGTAGCTGAGGGCAGGGTTGCCATATACCCAGAAAAGTCTGGATTTCTCCAGAATTTTGTAGCTATTGCCAGAATTCCAGAATTTTGACGAATATATCCAGATGTTTCATGCTTTGCCAGAAAGAATCCCTTAAAACTTCTAAATTTCCAGAATTTACTGTTTAGTGATTAACTGATTACGTTCAGACGGTTCAGTAAATAATCAGACTACCATACACATCATTGAGTTTCAACTACTTCGTGTATAAAATAAATACGGACAGTAGCTGTTGAGTTGAAACTTGAAGTCTTGAACAGAAACATTACCCGTACGCTTCTCGTCAAGACCGTGTAGCGGTGCCAGATTGTCCTACTCACCCTCATATGTTTGGCGATTTCAGAGCCAAATCCAATCTCCTCCACCCCAATAACTGACTTCATATATAGTTATCGTTGAAATGGTTAATTATCGTTGTTTCTTGGCAATAATTCTGGGTCAGAAGCCGGTAAATACGATGATCTGAGGACGATAATCTGGCAACGGTGTCAAGACGGCAGTCAGTCGCCACTCACGAGTCACGGCAGTACTGTCTCCAAGGTGCCGCAGGAGGAACTACACAGTAGGGATTTTGAGTGAAATATACAGAATTACGGTGTGCTTTCGAGGGACTGGCAGCGGGATCCGTGGTGGTAGAGTCTGGTAACATCGCGGAGGTGTGTTTGACCGAAAAAAGCCGGCGGAGAGTGGTGGGGGAGGCGTAGTGGAGGTAATAAGTGCGGAGGTGGAGTGGCCGAGGCGGTGTGTCCATGGCGGCGGTGTCACGTGGTCCTCGAGGCTCAGTCTGACTGCTTCACACCAGACGCTTGATGATTGAGAGGAACTGCTACGATTTTGAAGTCACCCGTTCAATGACCAATAAAATGAACTTTGATATGTACAAGTCGAAGGATCCAGAAGATATGTAAGGTAAGAAAAATTATACCTTTATAATATGTACTATACTGTGTAGCCTATTCCAAATCTCTCTCTCTCTCTCTCTCTCTCTCTCTCTCTCTCTCTCTCTACCTCTCTCTCTCTCTCTCTCTCTCTCTCTCTCTCTCTCTCTCTCTCTCTCTCTGTGTGTGTGTGTGTGTGTGTGTGTGTGTGTGGGTGTGTGTCTATATATATAGATATATATATATATATATATATATATATATATATATATATATATATATACAGAATTTCCAGGACATATCCAGAATTTTTGCCCTTGTTTCCCAGAAAATTGCTGTCAGTCATGGCAACGCTGGCTGAGGGCAGTTGAGGCGGGTGGCGTGTCTGGGCTTAGAGAGTGTTGAGCTGTAGGGATGGGAAAGTACCGTTAATTTGAGTACAGGTAGAACCGGTACCGAAAACTCAAGTACCGTTAGTACCGGTACCTGTAAACAAATGAGTTTTTTTTTCTTAATGAATTCTGATGAAATTCCCAAAAAAAATTCCTGTAAAGAAAACCATCTCTCGTCCGACAACTTAATATCAACTAGAGTAGAAATGCAACGTTTAGGAGCCTTCTGATTAATGTAACATCACTTAGGTTTAAGGACAGACCACCTAGTCTGTACCATGGGGTCTGTGTGGTCTAATTTTCTATGTAAATCTATGTAAATCTCTCTCTCTCTCTCTCTCTCTCTCTCTCTCTCTCTCTCTCTCTCTCTCTCTCTCCATCTCTCTCTCTCTCTCTCTCTCTCTCTCTCTCTCTCTCTCTGAATGAAGTGAATATTTATTTTTTCGAAAAAAACATAGCATGTATAGTTATTATGGATGTACTCGATCATAGTCTAATAACAATAAAAATATTTATTAGCAACCTAAAAAGAAAAAGAATCGGACATGAAAAATTATCCAGTAACTCAATAAATAAATCAAATAATGGAAACAGGAGCTGTGATGGAAACGGAAAGCAGGACAAAATGGTGGGAACTTGGGGAGACGGTCAGCGGGCAGTGACTCAGCGTTCACACACAGGGCCCATACCGCATGGAGGCGGGCGAGCACCGAGTGATCATTAAGCTTCCCGGAACCCAAGTGATCATCGGTACCTGGTATCGATAACTGCTATCGGTACTGGTACCGCGAAGCATCATGATCACTTGGGTTCCCGGCCCAATGATCATGATGCTTCGCGGTACCAGTACCGATAGCAGTTATCGATACCAGGTACCGGTACCTGGTATCGATAACTGCTATCGGTACTGGTACCGCGAAGCATCATGATCACTTGGGTTCCGGGAAGCTTAATGATCACTCGCCGGTACTGGTATCGATAACTGATATCGGTACTGGTACCGCGAAGCATCATGATCACTTGGGTTCCGGGAAGCTTAATGATCACTCGGCACTGCGCATTGCCGTTTGGATCTTAGTGACGCTCGGTGCTCGCCCGCCTCCATGTGGTATGAGCTCTGTGTGTAGACGCTGAGTCACTGCCCCGCTGACCGTCTCCCCAAGTTCCCACCATTTTGTCCTGCTTTCCGTTTCCATCACAGCTCCCGTTTCCATTATTTTATTTATTGGAGTTACTGGATAATTTTTCATGTCCGATTCTTTTTCTTTTTTAGGTTGCTAATAAATATTGTTATTGTTATTAGACTATGATCGAGTACCCACTACCCATATCACCGAGATATCCACTCACTAAGTGGTGATCTCTCTCTCTCTTACCTTAATACAGTAAATATCATTGAGACAAGAATGAGCCATGGGATGACTCAATTACCAAAATATCCAACAAACATATGATGCATGTTGCAAATAATGGGTAATTGCTTAGCAGGAGCAGTCTATTTGAGATGCATATTACTTATTTCCTGTGATATGTTATGATGCTTTTTAATGGGGCTCTGTTTATTACCACAATAATTCAGCTATGAAAGTGCTACAGCAAATTTACCCCAGAATTCACTATAACAAGCACTGCGACATATATTGTCCAGCCGTCTTCACTCCCAAATCTACAAACTAACAGACTCATTTTAACCTAGTGGATGGTAACCTAACTCTGCTAAAATTGTAACCTATAATTGCCGCTGGGGATAGTAGCCTATCGTTACAGAGGAGAGTAAACTGTCAACCCAAGTATGAGACTCACCAAATCAACTCTAGTGCTTTCATAATTGCTTCCTGGTGATAACTAACTCAACAAAAAAAGACATGATAATTTACCCAGTAATGAATAGTTTGTGTCTTTAAAATAGGTCGCTAAAATCTGCTAAACAATGGCAAAGGGACACCCAGAAATATGTTCAGGGAGATTGGAGGGCAGAGAAAAAGACAAGACAAGAGAAACTTTGGGGGTGCAGGACCTGAAACCTCATCAACGGTAAACGGGTGGGGCCCGGCCCATCCTTGGTTGTGCTAGTGGTCTAAGGTATTACAAACTACAAATTAAGACTAAATTATTCACCGAGCATGTATGAGTACCCAGATTACCCCCTGGTGGATCTCCTGCGAGCATTTCAAGCCCTCCATATATATTATCACGAGTGTTTACGGCAGGATATATGATTCAGAAGTGTAGGAGTTCACAGTCACTACTAATTCAGTGAATGGTATTATATACGGTTGACAACTTGACACGTCCTTATAAAGCAATGTTTTGATAGCACTGTGACGTTTTGTTCATTATTTTGGCAGCGGGTCTTCCTCTTCTTCTTCATTCCTCCTTGTGTTGTGGAGAAAATCTGCCCTACGGACGGGTCGCGATATCTTACGCCATGCCTGGAGCTGCCGTAAAGTTACGGTGCCGGAAGAGTGTCGTAACTGTTTAGTGAATAGCCCAAAGCAGCCGAAAGTTGCCTTAAGACATTTTTGTGACTTACGAACGTCGTAACTCGTTAGTGAATCCTGGCCCAGGGAAGTGAAGTCCATAGGCTGGAGTGCAGTGGGAGACAGCAGTGGTGACTTGGTCGGGCGGTGCAGCCAGGGAGAAGCAGCAGGAGCCCAGACACGCAGCTTTCCCAGTGAGACGAAGGACCAGCGTGAGGTTGAGAAGGCGAGGTGTGCGCTCTGTGGTGGTGAGCTGGTGTCTGCCTTAGCCCGCCAGCCGGGCTATGACGTCGGCTCGGAAGTAGGAGGAGCCAGGGCGGAACGAGGCCGGCAGACTTAACAAGGCCGGCAGGGCGTAGTTACCCCTCACACGGGCCCCCAAACAAGAATCTGCTGGAAGCAGATTACACCAAAAGTTAACAAGACCTGCTCAGAAGGTCAGCACCCAAATTATCTTTGCCTGCCACATGAACGACTCTGAACTTGTAGGCTTGAAGAGACAAAGCCCAACGAAGCAGTCTATCATTCTTTCCTTTGAATGTTGACAGGTACAAAAGAGGCTTGTGATCTACCTCTAAAATAAACTCCTTACCGCGTAGGTAGAAGTCAAACCTGTTGATGGCGATGACTGCAAGGCACTCTCGTTCAATCGTGGAGTACCTTGTTTCACGGTCGAGTAACTTCCGACTGGCATAGGCGACGGGATGTGGACAGTCGCTGTAGTACTGCAGAAGGAATGCTCCAATCCCGCGGCTGGAGGCATCGGTCCTCAGAACGAAGATCAGCTCCGGGTTCGGCAGACGAAGCACTGGTGGCGAGACCAACTTATCCTTGAGGTGTTTGAACCGCACCAACAAGTCTTCACTCCAAGCCAACGGTTCGGGAACATTCTTCTTGAGCAAGTCTGACAAAGGGCCGGTGTATTCAGCTGCCTGCGGGATAAACATGAGGTAAAATGGCAGAAGCCCAAGGAAGGCTTTGAGAAGTTTCTTGGTGGTAGGTGGAAGCATGATGGTGATGGCATCGGTCTTGTCATGCTGAGGTTGAAGATACGTCCCGTCGACGATGAATCCAAGGTAACGAATGGAGGGGACTCCGAAACGACACTTGGATGGCTTGACGGTGAGATGATGTTCCCTCAACCGTTCCAGGACTCCTCGAAGAGTTTCTAGATGCGTGGACCAGTCCTTTGAATAAACAAAAATATTATCGAAGTAGAAGGAGACGTTAGAGATCCCACCAAGCACAATGCGCATGAGGCGTATGTAGGTAGCACAGGCAGTAGAGAGACCGAAGGGCATGCGGCGAAACTCCATCAATCCTAGGTGGGTTGGAAAAGCTGTGAGAGCTTTGGCGTTGTCTGTGAGAGGTACCTGGTAATACGCCTTGCACAGATCCAACTCGCTGAAATACTTGGATCCTGAGAATTTATGAAAATCCTCGGTAATGTTGCAGGTGGGTTCAGCATGAATAACTGTGATGGAATTTAATTGGCGATAGTCAATAGCCATTCTGTAGGAATTGTCTGGTTTCCTTACCATCACAACAGGAGAACAGTGAGGAGAGGACGAGCGTTGGATGATTCCTTGCTGGAAGAGAGTCTCGACTTCTTGTCTGAAAGATGGCTGAAGATGAACGGGGACGGGATAAACCTTGGTTTGGACTCGGTCGGTCGTGGTGAGAGTGATGTCGTGTTCTAGGGTAGTGCAGTGACCTGGAACATCTGAAAAGACATCAGCAAATTCTCTGAGGAGATCTTCAATGTTGGCGTTCTGGTCCCAGGTGAGGGATTCTCCTACCTGAAGCTTTCCGGTAGCAGGGACCTCTAAGGAACTCTGTGTCGTCGGGAGCTGAAAAACTTCGTTAGAAACTTGCTCCTCGATGACTGCGGGTCCATCTTTCCCAGGCGCCGAGAGTGCTTCTAGGGTGGCAACTTCATCCAGGACCTGTATACACTGAATTTGGGCCCTGCGATGGTACTTTTTCAGGATGTTGACGTGGAAGACTTTAGGTCCTTGGGGAAGATCAACGAGGTAGTCTACTTTACCCCTTTTCTGTAGGATCCGGTAGGGGCCCTTCCAGGACACAAGGAGCTTGCTGGTGTCGCTGGGTAGAAGAACGAGGGCCTCGTCTCCTGGGTTGAAACTCCTACCTTGAGACTTGAGGTCAAAATAAGTCTTGTAGAGGCGGCGGCTGACTTCAGCGTTCTGGGCGGCGATCTTGCTACATTCCTCCAATTTATCCCGTAGCTCCAGAACGTACTGGAAGCTGGTCCGTTCTTCCTGTTGAAGGGTCTTGTCCTCCCAAAGGTGGCGCAACACTGAGAGAGGACCACGGACGCTGCGACCATAGAGCAGCTCGAAGGGCGAGAATCCTGTCCTGTCACTGGGAGTTTCTCGGAGGGCAAACAGAGTAGGTGTTAAATACCTGTGCCACTCACGTGGTTTCTCGCTGCAGAGCTTCCTCAGGATGGCTTTCAGGGGCCCGTGCAGCCTTTCAATGCGACCGTTGTCACTGGGGTGGTAAGGCGTAGTAAAGATCGGCTTGACCCCCAGTAGTCGATCTAGTTCTTGCATCAGGGCTGAAGTGAATTGGGTCCCACGATCAGACAGAACTTTACGAGGGATGCCGACTCTGGAGAAGATGGTAAGAAGAGCTTCAGCAACTGAGATAGAGTCGACATCCTTTAGTGGCAGGGCCTCAGGGAAACCTGTGGAAAAGTCGATGAGAGTTAGGATATACCTGTGTCCGGCTGAGGATGAAGGGGAGAGTGGTCCAACCAGATCAGTGGCAACACGAGCAAAGGGCTCGGTAACGATGGGCATAGGCTGAAGGGGGGCTGGTATTACTCGCCCCTTTTGAAAGAAGCGCTGGCACTTGTCACAAGAACGGCAGTGTACTCTGATGTCAGTACCCATCCCAGGCCAGAAGAATTGATCGGCGACTTTCTGTTCAGTCTTGCGATGGGAGTAGTGACCAGCTAAAGGGTTCTCATGTGCTACATTTAATACGATGGGTCGGCACTTACGTGGAACGACCAAACATAATTTTCCCAACCTCTCTGGACGCCGTGAAGTAAGGCACTTCCGGTAGAGGAGTCCTTCTTGGAAAAGGAACTGAAAGGTGGAGTTGTTGCGAACTTGGTCAATCTCTCCCGTTGCAGCCTTGGCTCGTGCGACGGCCAGAGTATCGCAGGACATCTGAAGACGACCAAACTCCTCAGGGGTGACGGACAGTGTCTGGAGATCAGGAAGATGAAGGGGAAGAAGGCGCTTCGTCCTAGCCGTCGAGGCTCGAGTCTCTACTACACACACCTGTGGGGAAGTTGAAGAGAATAGAGAGTCAGGATAGACAGGGGATGACTTGGCAAAGCTCTGGGCAGGAGGTGTAATAACGTTGGAAGATGAGGGAAGTATAGCGGGTTCAGAAGCAGGAGGCTGAGGACCGTAGTCGAAGGCAGGGTATGGCTCCTTAGGGACCCGTACCCCAGGGACATCGCCAATCAAGACGCTGGCAAACTTGATGGGAGCCCGGACTACGTCAGTCCAGCCTTCAAAGTAGGGACAACTGACGTAACAGTGGAGAACAGGGAAGGTGTCAACCCGCCCCAGGTAGTCGGCCACTTGACACTGGCGGCAGTTGGTGAGGTCGGCATCAGGGAGAACTTCGTCGGCCACGACAATGCAGGTACACCCAGAATCCCTAAAGATGGAAGAGGTCCAAGATCCATTAACAGTACCGGCAACAAGGGGTCGAGGAACACGGTGCTCAGAGAGGCAAAATCCTACCGTGAAAGGTTGAGATGGAGGACTCTCTTTGAAGGCCCGTGGATTCTTGGGACACCGGGGCCTAATGTGGCCTAACTCACCACAGCCATGACACTTGATGGTGGAGGAAGTAGTCGGTGTGGATGACGTGCGAGCTGGTGGTGACGTCTTCGACGGGGGCTTCAAGTGTCGGGGAGCAGGTTTGGCCGAGGATCGACTGGAGTAGTGTGCCGTGCTCCAATCATCAGTTAGCTGGACTGCGCTGTCGAGAGACGAGGGTCTGTGCTCTTTGATAAAAGTGCGGAGGTCAGGACTCAAAGAAGCCAAGAACTGGTCCAGTACCATGAATTTCTTCAAGGAATCAAAATCTGCCGGAACCTTAGAAGCCTCCAACCAGCTCTGGAATAGACGGGTTAAGTGAACAGCAAACTGAGTATAATTTTCCCCGTCTCTAATCTTGGCAGAGCGGAAATCGAGGCGATATCCGTCTGAAGTCTTCTTGAATCCTGCCAGCAAGGACATTCTCAGCGCGTCGTAATCACTGGTAATCGCAGGAGAAAGAGAGACGTACAACTCTGCTGCTTTTCCTGTCAACAGACACCCCAACCTGACAGCATATGTATCCTGGTCGAGCTGTAACAGTTCCGCAACTCTCTCAAAGCGAGTGAGATAGGTAGCTATATCCTCTCCGTCCTGGTATGCTGGTAACTTGGGACGAGCAGCTGCCTCAGGGATGGTGAGAGTGGCAAGCTTACCTTGCGCGGACAGACGCATTCGCTCAGTTTCAGCTGTAAGTCGAGCAAGTTATAACCTTACTTGTCGCTCCGCTTCTTCTTTCCGTTTTTGTCGCTCCGCTTCTTCTTTTCGATCTTGTCGCTCCGCTGCTCGTTCTTCCCGCTCGTAGGCCTGCATCTGGATGACATATTGTCCAACGTCTGTTTCCGAGAAGCCTAATTCCACAGCCTGCTTCTAAAGTTCCTCGACGGAAGCCATTTTTTTTCTCTTTTTTTTTTACATTGCGGCCTATTGCGCCGGTAGGCCTCTTCCCGGTGGATCCTGATGGTCGGTCCAAGGGTTCTTTTCGGTGGGTCCTGATGGTCGGCCCAGCCCGTTCTGGCGCAGGCGAGTGTTTATAGTGGCGCCATCTTGCATTGGCTCATGCTGCCCTCCCAGAGCTCATCTTTGATCCTAGAATCTAGAGTCCGAGTTGATAGGTGGTCTTCTGGACAGCATGTGGGTAGTTTTAAGCCACTCGGCGGCTGCTGAAAAATCCCAGCTTGGTGGCACCGGGCGGGGATTGAACTCGCGTCCTCCTGAACACGGGGCCGTTACTCTGACGCCTCAGCCACCGCCTCCCCATGGTAAAGACAAATGTAACAGAAATGAAGAAATACCAATACCCAAAAGAAATACCAAAACAGTCAAAACATAAGGAAACAACACCTCGCTACAGCCGATAAACACAACGTGGACGGCAGTAATAAGACTGTAGAAAATCTGTCAGTCTTGACACTGAAGCGATAAAAGAGATTACTCGCAGTGTACAAAAAAAGTATACAAAACAGTACACAAAAACATCAACTTACAGGAAAGGACGTCTGAAAGGAACTCACTTCCGGGCCTCAGACAGTGAGTGCGCGCTCAAGGCGACTTCAAAGCTGTAATCCTTCCAAGGGACTGGAACAACAGATTAAACAATTAATCAGACATGTCCAAAGGCAAGAATCCTGGCGAGGTCGCCACATGTGAGGGAAAACGGGAGGCCACGATCTCTCGCCCTCATTATTAAGATGTAATAGCCACGAATGCCCTAATAGCCCTTTGGAGAGGAAAACAGCACAAAATAAGGGTGAGTGTATTAACACAAACAAAGACAACAAAATGACCACAAAGTAATCAAACCACTCTAGTGTGCAAAAGGGGTTGGCCTGCTGAGTCACCGGGGTTGGGTGCACCGGTTGTAATCCTCTCAGCTAAAGGCCAGGGAAGTGAAGTCCATAGGCTGGAGTGCAGTGGGAGACAGCAGTGGTGACTTGGTCGGGCGGTGCAGCCAGGGGAGAAGCAGCAAGGAGCCCAGACACGCAGCTTTCCCAGTGAGACGAAGGACCAGCGTACGTGAGGTTGAGAAGGCGAGGTGTGCACTCTGTGGTGGTGAGCTGGTGTCTGCCTTAGCCCGCCAGCCGGGCTATGACGTCGGCTCGGAAGTAGGAGGAGCCAGGGCGAAACGAGGCCGGCAGACTTAACAAGGCCGGCAGCAGGGTAAAATAAAGCATACAGGGTATTCTTACCAGAAACGAAAACGAGTGAAATTGGCGCACCCCACAAAGTGACGTCACGCATATATAAGGGTACAGTACGTGTCTCATTTGGCGACAGTTGACTCGAGACCGCGAGTGCGGTCGGTACCCGGTGGTCAGCGCAATGGTGCAAACGTGTGCAGTACGCGGCTGCAAATCAAATGCTACAAATGGGAAAGAAAATAGAGTGCATTTTCACTCATTCCCTAATACTGATGAAGCCAAGAAGAGGTGGATGCTATATATTATATAAGACGTTAGTTAGAGGAACTACAAGTATATAAATGTCCCCCCAGATTTAAACCCGTTTTCTCATATTCCAGGCTCAATGCACGCATGCCGTACTGGCGTAAATACCTTCGTCCTGTTAAGTTTATAGCTAATAATTATAGTGTATTATAAGTTGCAAATTTATAAATGCCAATACTTTTATTTATTATACTCTTTAACTAATTTGGGATAAAGGATATTGACACGATTAGTTGAGAGAAATCGGTTATGTGGCACTGCAGCATTCTCCCCACAAAGCGACGTCATCTTCCCTGCGCAACTTCGGGTGGTCGAGAATACCCGGTATGCTTTATTTTACCCTGGCCGGCAGGGCGTAGTTACCCCTCACATCGATCATAGTCTAATAACAATATTGTTGTGCTGGAAGCTTCCCCCGGCGACCATAGGCCTCTAGAAGGCTCCGGGAGAAGCGAGCAGGGGGGCGGGGAGCAAGGCGAGCCGTCCGCGCCCCGTGGGGCGCGGCCAGACGCCAGGCGGGAAGTGTTGCCAACTCGCATATATTTTTGCTACATGTTCTTGTATGATCTAAAATATACTGTAACATTCTAGACTGTACTGTTCTGGATACATATAGGAGAAGAGGGCGAGAGAGTCCAGCCCCAGGCTAGTGGTAAGTGAAGAGTCAGAGTGAAGTGTACTACTAAGGAAGAATATTAAACTACAGCAGAAGCTGTGCAAAATGTTTACATATCTCCCTCCCACGGAGTCTCCTGACGGCGACACGGAACCCAAATAACACGTCCGGCATAAACATTGGCGTCAGGAGTGTAGCCATTTGTTTTTTCGCCATGGAGACTCGATCGTTCCCAAGCTGCCCAGAGGGACGACATGTTGACTGAACTTTTGGAAACCTTGAGACTACAAGGGGAGAAACAAGAAAGAGCACACCAAGAACTCAAAGAACAACAAGAAAAAGCACACCAAGAACTCAAAGAACAATAAGAAAGAGCACAGCATCAACAAGAAGGAACACTCCAAGAACTCAAAGAACAACAAGAAAAAGCACACCAAGAACTCAAAGAACAACAAGAAAGAGCACAACATCAACAAGAAGGAACACTCCAAGAACTCAAAAAACAACAAGAAAGAGCACAGCAACAACAAGAAGGAACACTCCAAGAACTCAAAGAACAGCTAGAAGATCGCTTCACAGGATTACAGCTACAGCTAAAAGCAGTACAAGATGGAAGTGAGTCAGTGCGAAGAGAAATGACTGATGTGACCACGAACTTGGGACAACGCCTGATAGAAGTGGAGAAAGAACACACAAATCTTCAACAAGAGATGGAGGTGGTACGGGAGACGACACACAAAGAAATATTAGAAGTAAGTGCCAGAGTGAAGGCCCTTGAAGACTGCTTGGCTGGAAACGGACAGCCAGTGCCTTCAGGGGATAGTTGTATCCAAGATGCTTCTCCTACGCAAGTCCGGGGTAGTTTGAGCCCTGTTTCACCTGAGTTTGTCCCCGCAAGAAGTTCCGCCAGCCCCATGAGTCTGCTGGGTTCGCCTGTTAGAAAGAAGCCTCAGGAGTTTGATGGCAAGGTCTCCTGGGAGGCTTACCGCGCTCAGTTTGAGCTGTTGGCAGCTCGGAACGGATGGGATGACCAAGAGTGCGCGGTACAGCTGGCCACCAGCCTGAAAGGGGCGGCGCTGGAGGTCCTTGCTCAGCTCGACAATGCGACAAAGGGCAGCTACAGCGGGCTGGCACAGGCGCTGGAGCAACGATATGGGACCAAGCACCAGAACGAGCTCTTCAGGGTTAGGTTCAGAACCCGCAACAGGAGGCGCGGCGAGTCTCTTCAGGAACTCGCTCAGGACCTTGAGAGCATGGCGCACAAGGCATACCCAGGTGCCACCCCTGACCTGCTGACGGTTTTGCTGCGTGATCAATTCATCGATGCCCTGGACAGCCCTCAGCTGAAGATACAAGTGAACTAAGCTAAGCCAACATCAATGCAAGAAGCTCTGGCACGTGCCATGGAGTTTGAGTCCTTTGTTAGGTCTAGCTTGTCAAGCTTCAGGGACGACTCGACTTCTGGCTTTAGGGCACGAAAGGGCGCTGTCAGCGACACAGACAGGTTCCAAGGAACGTGCTGGTACTGCGAGAAGATTGGGCACAAGGAGAACGAATGCTATAAGAGGAAGAAGGAATATGAAGGTGGCGCTAAGAAGAAGCCCAGAGAAGGACCCAAGTGCTGGACCTGTGGAGAAAAGGGGCACTGGAAGAATGAGTGTCGGAAAAATGTGCCCCCAACGAGGGACCACCACTCGGGAAACTAAGAAGGACTGGTTCACGGGGGCAACGACCAGTCTGTCCTGTACATGCCCCGAAGATATCAATGTGCAGGAGAACCACCATGACGAGCTGCCAAGTGGAGGGCAAGGTTGACGGAGTGTTGTGGCCTGTGGTCGTCGACACAGGCTCGGAACGCACATTTGTGCGGCCTGACGTGGTGAGTCATCGTCGGCTTCCTAAGACGTCGCATCGACTGTGCGGAGTCACTGGACACTATGCAGAGCTCAGAGGCCCAGTGGACGTGAAGTTTGAGCTCGGAGGAAAGGAAGAGTCCCTCTCTGTGTACGTGGCTGGCATGAACGAACCCTGCATCCTAGGTATGGATTATCTTGTCTCCCACAGGTGCGAGCTGGACTTCCGCGCTAAGCAGCTGACTGTAGGAGGAAGGAGGGTGCCACTGACGACTGTGCACAAGGAGGGCCTGCCAGTGACAGTCAAGCGCACCACCATTATTCCTCCGAGGTCAGAGATGCTGTTACCCTGTCAAATTACGGGTGCCCCCCCGGCTAGTCTGTGTGTGGTAGAGAGTGGAAGTCGATGTCCGGTAGAAAACGGGGTGATTGTAGGCAGTACTTTGGCAGACCCTACTGTAACGGAAGTGCCTGTCGTCGTGGCCAATGTCTCCTTCAGCCCAAAGAAAATAAAACAAGGGACCATGGTGGGGTTGTGCCAAGAGATCGACCAGAAACCAAGAACCTGTGTCTGCAGGAGAACCCTGACGAAGCCCCAGGAGGAGCTGCCTGACTACCTGCGCGACCTGTTTGACAGGAGCTCCAAGTGTCTAGAGGAGCCCCAAGTGGAACAGCTCAGGGAGCTTCTCGTGAGGAATGCAGATGTGTTTTCCACAGGAGACCTGGACTTGGGGTGTACGGACCTGGTAGAGCACCACATCGACACAGATAGCCACCGCCCAGTGAAGCAAGCTCCTCGAAGGATGGCACCAGCCCGTCGCAAGGAGATGGATGAGGTGATGGATGATCTCCGGCAACAGGGGTTAATCGAGCGGTCCAGCAGCCCGTGGGCGTCTGCTGTAGTGCTCGTCAGGAAAAAGGACGGTTCCCTCAGGTGCTGCGTGGACTACCGAGCCCTCAACGATCTCACCATCAAGGATTCATACCCACTCCCACGGATCGACGACACGCTCGACGCTTTGGTGGGTTCCAAGTGGTTTTCAACACTGGATATGAAGTCTGGGTATCACCAAGTCAAAATGGTGGAGCAGGACAAAGAGAAAACAGCCTTCTCCTACGGTCAAGGCCTGTGGCAGTTTAAGGTCATGCCCTTTGGCCTGTGCAACGCGCCGGCCACGTTCGAGCGGCTGATGGAGAGGGTGTTGGAGGGACTTCACTGGAAGACGGCACTCATCTACCTCGACGACGTGATTGTCTTTGGCCAGACCTTCGAGCAGGAGATGGAAAGGCTATCAGAGGTTTTCGCCCGGTTTAGAGCTGCACACCTTAAGCTCAGCCCGAAGAAATGCTGTCTGTTCCAAAAGGAGGTCCAATACTTGGGACACATCGTGAGCGAGGCTGGAGTACGCACTGATCCTGAGAAGGTGGCTGCGGTAAGGGACTGGCCGACACCCACCAACGTGAAGGAGCTGCGGAGCTTCCTCGGGTTGAGCTCATACTACCGCAGGTTTGTGAAAGGCTTCGCTACGATTGCTGCACCACTGCACCTCCTGACGAAGAAGGGGCGCAAGTTTGAGTGGACAGCGGAAACTCAGGTTGCCTTTGAGAAGCTCAAGGCCCTCATCAGCTCGCCCGTACTCACCTACCCAGACCCCTCTAAGCCTTTTATACTGGATTGTGATGCCAGTGATGAGGGGATTGGTGGAGTGCTGTCCCAGGCATGTGCCGACATGAAACGGGTTGTGGCTTACTTCAGCAAGAAGCTCACCCCAGCCGAGAAAAACTATTGCGTGACCCGGAAAGAACTCCTGGCAGTAGTCAAGAGCCTTGACTTTTTCCATGCTTACCTGTACGGTGCAACTTTCACCATCTGCACGGATCACGCCGCATTGCGGTGGTTGAAGTCACTGAAAAACCCTGAGGGCCAGCTTGCTCGCTGGATAGGTAAACTAGAGCAGCATCACTACACTATTGTGCACCGATCTGGGCTAACACACGGTAACGCGGACAGCTTGAGCCGGCGCCCCTGCCTACCTGAGTGTCAACATTGCCTCCAGAGGGAAAGCGTCCAGAATATGTGCCGCCGCACTACAGTGGAACAGACAGCGGAGGTGCCATGGGAAGACTTGGGAAAACTGCAGCGGGAGGACCGAGATCTGAGACCAATTATGGAGTGGCTGAGTCAGTCGTCAACGCGACCTGGGTGGGAAGTAATCTCGAGAGAAAGCCCTACCACCAAGAATTACTGGACTCAGTGGGACACTCTTCGGATGGACGACGGGGTGTTGCAGCGACGCTGGGTCTCTCATGATGGTCTTGACCGCTACTGGTCCACGGTGCCACCTGTGAAGTCCCGGGAAGGCGTCTTGAAAGAAATGCACGACAGCATCACCAGCGGACAC
The DNA here is from genome assembly GCF_024679095.1 of Eriocheir sinensis. NCBI lineage: Eukaryota > Metazoa > Arthropoda > Malacostraca > Decapoda > Varunidae > Eriocheir > Eriocheir sinensis. The sequence continues at coordinate 97,520 of NW_026111730.1, forward strand.
CTTGGGGTAAAGAAGACACTGAGTCGCCTGCGCCAAAGGTTCTATTGGGTTGGCATGAGGAAGGACGTGGAAGAATGGTGTCACGTGTGAGGTGTGCTGCAAAGAAGGGCCCCAAGAAGCGTCACCGTGCCCCATTGCAACTATACCAGGTTGGAGCCCCCATGGAACGGGTGGCAGTGGATATAGCAGGACCCTTGCCTCTGACGACGAACGGAAATAGATACATCTGCGTCACAATGGATTACTTCACCAAGTGGCCGTAAGCCTACGCCATCCCTGACCAGGAAGCCACTACCATCGCCAAGGTTTTGGTGGAGGAGTTCTTCTGTCGCTTCGGTGTGCCTAACGAGCTCCATTCCGACCAGGGAAGAAATTTTGAGTCAACAGTCCTTGCTGAGTGCTGCAAGCTTCTGGGTATCAAGAAGACCCGGACCACCCCTCTGCACCCACAGTCAGATGGAATGGTGGAGAGGTTTAATTGGACGTTGGGCCAGGAGTTGGCCAAGTAGTGCAACAATGATCAGTCTTCATGGGATCAGAAGCTGCCTGCGCTTCTCATGGCCTACAGGTCTGCCGCCCACGAGACTACGGGGTATTCACCGGCAAAGCTGATGTTTGGACGTGAGCTGCGATTGCCGGTGGACCTACTGACAGGAAGGCCTCCTGGGGAAAGCCTTCCAAGGGACGCCTCCAGTTTTGCCCGTCAACTAGAGGAACGGCTGGAAGAGGTGCACCATCAAGTCCGAGGTGCCTTGGAGTTCTCCGGGGAGGCCATGAAGCGCGGTTATAATATGAGGGCAAGCCACGTTGACTTCAAGGAAGGAGACCAAGTCTGGCTTTACAACCCGCAGAGGAAGAAAGGACAGTATCCGAAGTTACAGAGCCCCTGGGAAGGCCCTTACACTGTGCTGGAACGCCTCTCCGACGTGACTTACCGAATCCGAAAGTTGTCCACGTCAACCGCCTATGGAGGTACCACGGTCCGGGAAACTACACCTGGAACAACTACAGACACCCAGCAGCCGACGAAAACGCAAGGGACGTCCAGGACCGAGAGGAGGTCGACGACGACATAGGCCTTCTGGACCTTTCAGCCGAGGGAGATAACCTCCCGGCTTCGGCAGATGTTCCAGGGACACCCCAAGAAGCGGACGACGACGAGGCGCACCAGGAGACAGACGCGCAGGAGGCACCGAGCAGAAGACAGAGACAACGCAGGCGTCCACAGCGATACGACGATTATTATGTTTTTGATTAATTCTCTTAAGTTTGTATATAGTTAAGTGTGTGATCGGGACGATCACAATTAAGAGGGGGGGATAGTGTTGTACTGGAAGCTTCCCCCGGCGACCATAGGCCTCTAGAAGGCTCCGGGAGGAGCGAGCAGGGGGGCGGGGAGCAAGTCGAGCCGTCCGCGCCCCGTGGGGCGCGGCCAGACGCCAAGCGGGAAGTGTTGCCAACTCGTATATATTTTTGCTACATGTTCTTGTAGGATCTAAAATATACTGTAACATTCTAGACTGTACTGTTCTGGATATATATAGGAGAAGAGGGCGAGAGAGTCCAGCCCCAGTCATAGTAAGCTAGTGGTAAGTGAAGAGTCAGAGTGAAGTGTACTACTAAGGAAGAATATTAAACTACAGAAGCTGTGCAAAGTGTTTACATATCTCCCTCCCACGGAGTCTCCTGACGGCGACACGGAACCCAAGTAACACGTCCGGCATAACAATATTTATTAGCAACCTAAAAACGAAAAAGAATCGGACATCAAGATTTATCCAGTAACTCCAATAAATAAATAAAATAATAAAATAATGGAAACGGGAGCTGTGATGGAAACGAAAAGCAGGACAAAATGGTGGGAACTTGGGGAGACGGTCAGCGAGGCAGTGACTCAGCGTCTCCACACAGGGCCCATACCGCGTGATACCACATGGAGGCGGGCGAGCGCCGAGCGTCACTAAGATCCAAACGGTATCGGTACTAGCGACAATGCTCAGTGCCGAGTGATCATGACGTTTCCCGGCACCCGAGTGATCATGAGGCTTCGCGGCACCAGGTACCGGAACCGGGTGCCGCGAAGAATCGATTCTTCGCGGCACTCGGTTCCGGTGTAGCAGGAAATTTTTCCCCCCTGACTGAAATTCCCCCAGGGAAAATTAGCCTAGGATCGATATCTCCCCGGGAAAAGCAGCCTGGGCTGTTATTCCCCCGGGGGGAATTTCAGCCCTAAGATTTTTTTCCCCCTATAGGCCATTTCTCCCCTCCTTACATAGAAACTATTTTAATGAATTACATAATCAACGGTAAGTTTGACAAAATAATAGGAATTTTTTCTACATCAGAATCATATTAGTTTATGTAGTCTGGTAATTTACTGGTACTTGTGTAGTACTAATAATGTGTTGAATTTATATGGCAGAGTACTCACCGATAGTATGTAGGCAGCACATCATTATGTTAAACCATATCATCCGTCATGTTCCGTAGTTACTGATACTATTTCATTATTGTCTACGTTGGAGTCAAAAGCAGTTTCAGATAGAACAATGGTGATGGCTCATTATACTTGTCATAATCAGATTATCAGGATCATGGTAAAAAATAAGTCTTTATTGGAGGGCTAGATAAAAAGTACTTAAAAAGCAATTAAAAATAACGGATTTTTGGGGAGTGTTCATTCATTTTATCCTTTGTCTTTTTGATTGTAGGATTGGATTACACTTAAGACAACTCCATGAGGCCTTATAATTTTGTGTTGTTCCAAGGCAGGAAGTGTGGTACCATTCAAAACATGATTCGCACTCGACCACTTCGCGTCCATCTGCCGTAATTCCTGTACATTCTTGACATAGCCATGCCCTAGGAATGTCGTCCTCCTTTGCCTTTAAGTGTTGCATGAAGCGTTGTAATTGCATCTTCATCCATATATTTGTAAACACATTTAAGTGTTTGTCTTCTCATGACAAGCATGCCAGGAAGCTTCTCTGGTTTTGTCTCTATTTCATCTTCTGTGACTTGTTTTCCTTCTGCTTCCACCCTTCTGACAGCTTTCTCATCTGCAAACATGAGTAAAATTACTTTCTCTTCTGCTGGAATATGTAGGACTCCCGTTTGTTCAGGATATTGGTGCTGCTCATTCACAGATGCGTTGCACGGTTCTGCTCCAGTGATGTCATCTTCTTGCCTTAAACCGTTCGTGTCATTTTGTTTGTACACCTTTAAATTTACTATGTGGCACAAGTTTTTTAGCTCTTTATTTGATGCAACGTTTTTCAGTTTTGCGCGTCCTTTGCTTACAAGAGAAACAACTTCATACGGGCCTATGTATTTTGCTTCTAGTTTTCCTCCCATTCGGTGATTATTTTTGTTGTTTCTTAATAGTACTAATGAGCCATCAACTATTTCATTGTATTTAGATGTATTTCTTGCATCATAGTTCTTCTTTTGTCTGTTTTGAGCTTTAGCAATATTCATAGTGATTTTTTTCAGCAGCTGCCTTTTTTCTGACAACACTCTCTCTGTTAGCTCTTTAACAGTCTCTGCTCTCGTTACCCTAGTTCCTGCCGCCTCATATGACTCAGTATTTAGGATGACTGGAAGCACGGGATCTCTCCTAAACATTGCAGTGAAAGGAGTAACACCAGTGTTGGCGTGGACCGAAGTACGATATCCGAATAGGATTCTCTTTATGTGCAAATCCCAATCGTTCTGTTTTTCATTAACACATTTGATAAGAGCTCTTTCGAGGGTTTGATTAAATCTCTCCTGCAATCCATTTGTTTGTGGATGATAGGCTGAAGCAATTCTGTGATCTATCTGTAACTTGGCACATATGATATCATTCAGTTCGTTGACAAATTCTCTCCCTTGGTCGGTGATCAAGGTTTCTATACAGCCAAATTCACATATGGTGTCTAAAAAGAACTGTGCAACTTCTGCTGCAGATTTGTGTTTTAAAGGTGAAGCAACTGAAAATTTCATAAAGTAGTCGGTCATTGCTACAATGTAACAGTGTCCTCTCTCTGTCTGGGGCAACGGTCCGATCAAGTCCATTCCAACCTGAGACCAAACTTTTTCAGGAACAGACACTGGATGTAACTCTGGAGCTTGCATTGCTGGTTTATTACTTGCTCTCTGGCACTTGTCACATTTAAAAACATAATCACTAACAAGTTCTTTGATGCCCTTAAAATAATACTTAGCAGTAATTTTTTCAATTGTCTTATCCCTTCCCATATGTGCACCACCAAACCCTTCATGACAAGCTTTGATAACTCGGCTCACTTCCGTTTTCATCAACACTTGACGTGACTGAACATTATTTATTTTTCGTTTATGCATTAAATATCCATCTTTAACACAAAAGGGTTCGCACTTTCTTCTAATATCACGCTTTTCGTCTTTGTTTAGTCCATCAGGATACTTCCCGCTATCCAAATATTGGTAGTATGTGTGGTAAGTGAGCTCCTCCATATTCTGATGCAGCTGCTTCCACTGCCACTGCTCGGACAACTGTGAAGCATGTTGGCGCCAAGACTAGAAGGAAAACAGATAAAAAGAGAGCGATTGTGAGAGCCCTAGTGATGGTAGTTTTGTCGTGATGATAATTATCCTGTGTGGCAGGCTGTAGTTGCTACACGTCACCATAGCCATACGCTTATAACAGCAGTGGGGTTGGGGGAATCTTGGCCCAGAGGGGGGAATATTATCCTGGGACAAAATTCCCCCAGGGGGATATATATCCTGGGCCATATTTCCCCCGGGGTGAATTTCGGACAGGGGGAAAAACAGACCATTACACCGGTACCTGGTGCCGCGAAGCCTCATGATCACTCGGGTGCCGGGAAGCGTCATGATCACTCGGCACTGAGCATTGCCGCTAGTACCGGTACCGTTTGGTAAGTGCCGGTTTCACAGTCACCGCAGAGAGCATAAGGCAAATAATTATTCAAAACACCTTTATTTTTGTTGTACAAGCGTTTTATTGGGCAGCGTATCGTACACCGCCAGCACAACAGAGTCTGTCGTCTCAGCCAACGCAATGGATATTTTCGGTAAGTACATTTAGTGTTTTATTTATCTATTGACATTTCTTTTTGAAAATGTTGTATGTAGTTGTCTTCGTGGCTCATACGAGTGTGCTGATAGGGTTAACAAACTATTGCATACCTGTGGATTTGGTGGCACTCAATCAACATGAATTATATTATGAAATATTAAGAATATATAAGACAGCCACCCAAAAAACATTCAAGGTATAATGGAACTATTCAAAGTAGTTGGTCCCAGGCAGAGGGGAAGAAAAAACAAAAACTATGGAATTACACCCATCACGGGTAGTCACCAGTTTATTTTGAATATATTTTTATGTAGTAATCAGTACGACTGTTTGTGTTATGAATAACTAGATAAGTGATAGGCTACTGTCTTACAGTGAAAGGTAACTATTTTAGCTCTGATTGATTCAGACGGCATTAGGTTTGCTTAGTTCCGTGGAATCATATATAATTCTCAATCTATTAAGTCGCCATATTTTATTTTAGCAGCAATAGGTTATTATCCTGAGCAGTGATAGGTTATTATCCTGAGCAGTGATAGGTTATTATCCTAATGTTGAGCTGCAGCTCTAAGATAGTGTCATTTGGCCTGACAGCTACTTCACAGCAAGTTTCCACAGCAATAAGATGATTTTTCTCATTTATTTAAAATACTGACTACAATATTAATTTCTGAATAATTTCTGGGAATGGCAGTTAAGGAGATTTTTTTATATTTTCTTGAAATAGCTGTGTTGTTCTTCTGTAAATATTTTGCTCCATTGTTCTCGTCGTTGTATTCTGGTGCGACAGTTATTTCCATACGATAAAGCATCATAGGTTACCCAAAAAATTGAAGGCAGTCTGAAATATACCACTCAGGTCAGGCCAAAATCTTCAGGTAGGTTATGTAGGATTGTGCAGGATAGGTTCGGCTCGGCCCCCTTCCTATCTTTCAGTTTTAAAAAATTAAAGTTGGGGGCAAATGCTATAGCTGCATTAGCATTACAATTTGTTCTTCCATTCATCACTCTGTCCCTCAGTCACCGTTATAGTGTACTTGTTTAAATTTTCCAGCTTGTTTCTTTTTGAGTTCTCTTGTTTTCTGCACACCCAACATTTATTTATTTTCATCCTAATTTCAACATGACAGCATTTCTTTTTAATGATACTTTATGTACATATATGTCTCTCCCACAGGATGTGGAATTCTTCTGAATCTTAAGATGCTTGTCACAGTGAAATAGCTGGTCACAAGCAATTTCCTCTTCACCATAGCTGACTGCATATAAATTGTCGTCATCAGGTAGCAGGGCTATTGGAGATGTCAACTGATATACCTGGTACACTTTCTACATATAATTTCTCTATCCGAGGAAGCACACCATGTGTCCGAAGAAGTTTATGATGTTGCTGGTATGGCAGGAGTTACAAAGAGTGTCCGGGTTAAGGTTAGACTACACCTAGGATCAGCCCGCTCATTCTCAGTAGTGATGTGCAGGCTGACGGATGAGGTCAGGCAGCAGTCCTCGTGGACCATGATATTTGTGGATGACATTGTGATATGTAATGAAGGCAGGGAAGAAATTGAAAATGAACTAGAGGTGGAGGTATGCACTGTAGAAGAGGGATGAAAATCAGCAGGAGCAAGACTTGAGTACATGTGAGTGAGCCCTATGGAAATGATACAGTGAGGTTTCAGTGAGTGGAGTTGGCAAAGGTAGATAAGTTCAAATACTAGAGCTTAACAGAACAAAGCAATGGAACGTGTGCTACAGAAAGGAAGAAAAGAGTACCGTACAGGCCAGGTGGAATAGAGGGAGAATGGTGACACGATCATCCGATATTTCTGCTCCAGGACAAAGCCCTGGGGCTGTCCTGTGGTGACTGTGTCCATTTATAGCATCAAAGAGCAGTCAAGTTACAGATATCATAAAAGACCTTTTGCTGTAAGAAAATCTTTATTTGGTAATAAATTTACCTGTATTTTCAACATGGAAAAATAAATTATTAAACTGTGTAATCCTTTTTTTCATCACACGTACTAAGGCTAAATAAAGCTATATTATCAATAAAATATTAATATGTAATGATAAATTCTTTACCCCATGCTAAATTAATTAATAAAGGTAAAGTTGGGGGCATATGCTTTAGCGGCATGTGGCCTCATTGCTCATCTCCATCTTATTGGCCCTAGAGCTGGTTGTTGGTAAGAACTAATTATCCTGGGATATGGCTAGTGTGACAGGAGAGTTACCAGTTTATTTTCCCCAGGTTATCCCAAATATCCATTTCTTTGAGTGAAGAAACAATTCCCCCTGCTTTATTTCTTAGTATTTTTAGATTAATAGTACTCAAAACCATTATAATTTGAAGAAAATATACAAATAAGTAATTCAATAGAAGTAATAAAGAAAACTAACTAATCTAAGAAAACCTAACATAACCGAACCAGAACTGTCAGTGCACTGGACAGTCAGGGCGGCAGCTGCAGTGGTTAGGTTTGGTTAGGTTATGTCTGTTTGGTTGAGGCAGCAGTCTCCATGGACCATGATATTTATGGGTGACATTGTGATGTGTAGTGAGGACAGGAAAGAAACTGAAAATGAACTAGGAGGAGCAAGCCTGAGTACATGTGAGTGAGCCCTATGGAGATGGTACAGTAAGGTTTCATTAAGTTGGCAAAGGTAGATAAGTTCATTTACTAGGGCTTAACAGTCCAAAGCAATGGAATGTGAGCTACAGAAGAGAAGAAAAGAGAACCGTACAGATGAAATGGAGGGAGAATAGTGACAGAATCATCCGATATTTCTGCTCCCTGGGGCTGTCCTGTGGTGACTGTGTCCATTTATAGCATCAAAGAGCAGTCAAGATACAAATATCATAAAAGACCTTTTGCTGTAAGAAAATCTTTACCTGGTAGTAAGTTTACCTGTATTTTCAACATGGAAAAATAAATTATTAGACTGTGTAATCCTTTTTCATCGCACGTACTAAGGCTAAATAAAACTATTTTATCAATAAAATATTAATGTGAAACGATACATTCTTTACCTTTACCCCATGCTAAATAAATAAAGGTAGAGTTGGGGGCATATGCTATAGCTGCATGTGGCCTCATTGCTCATCTCCATCTTGCTGGTCCTAGAGCTGGTTGTTGGTAAGAACTAATTATCCTGGGATATGGCTAGTGTAACAGGAGAGTTACCAGTTTACTTTCCCCAGGTTTTCCCAAATATCCATTTCTTTGAGTGAAGAAACAATTCCCCCTGCTTTGTTCCTTATTGTTTTCAGCTCAATAATAATCAATACCATTATAATTTGAAGAAAATAAACAAACAAGTAGGTAGTTCAATAGAAGTACTAAAGAAGGCTAACTAATCTAAGCAAACCTAACATAACCCTGCCAGTACTGTCAGTGCACTGGACAGTCGGGGCGGTGGCTGCAGTGGTTAGGTGGTGCTACTTTGGCTTGTTATCTACAAGAAAAAAAATATCTACACCGTACTTTGGCTTGTTATCTACAAGGGAAAGTATCTACACCATAGAAATTTTATTTTGTAATGATATCTACATGGTAAAACTAATTATAACACTTTTGGTTTTGGTTTGGTTATGTTACGTCTGTTTAGGTTAGTTACTTATAATGTACACCTTCATATTATGGTTAAATAGCATTTATTTTTGCCCTTTGCCCACAGTTTGGAAGAGTACATGATATTTTGAAGTGGCAGAGCTAAACCATTTACCAAAGACTGTAAATATTCGTCCTTGGGGTGTTTAATCCTCTACTCCCCCTTTTTTAATCACACTGAAAAGGAGAATGAACAGCTGGGAGGGCCGCACGTCAAAAATGCCCAGGAGAAGATTAAAGAAATACTGGTACATTGGTTAGCAGGTTCAGCAGCAAATCCCTGTGTCCGTGTATGAATCTCAGCTTGATCAGTCTACACGCAGCTCACCCAGCTGTTCATGGACCCTTTTGGGCTGACCAACTAATGGGTATCTAGGTAAACTTTGGGAAGATAAACTGTGGGTAGCAGGAATATCACACTGGCCCTGTCATTATTATTATTACCCACCACAGACTCAAGGACAAGTAAGGCGGACAAACACAGAGGCCGCACGCAGCTTTGAGGCATGCCCACAACTCTACCTGGAGACGAGGTAATCTTGAAAACATGATTTATCTCGAGAAAAACGACTTTTGTCGCTGTACAGTTCATGGTACGCGCCGAGAAATCACGTGACTTTGTTTACGTTTTCACGCTCACGCTCGCCAACCTCGCCCGACCAGTTCTACCAACACTGCCGACGATTTAGGTTCGGTGCGGGTCTCGTTGGGGAGCGTAAATCTTTGAGTGTAAGACGGGCGCCTGGCTCTCGTACGCCAGCCAACAAACCTGGTGCGCGTTTTCGTTTTGCCGCTCCCGAAAGGACTGTAAGACCGGCCAAAGGTTCCTTCTGCCCCAATCGGAAATGATAGCAAGGTCTGAGGTTAAGCGTTCTGCAGCCTCCAGTCTGGAGTTGTGTACTTCTTGTTGAGAGGGTCTTCTATTGAAAGAAGTTGAATAATGCAGAGTGGAGTCGTCGGCGTATGTTATGGAAAGAAGATCATTGATGAATAATAGGAAGAGAGTGGGTGATAGGACAGAGCCCTGTGGAACACCACTGTTGATAGGTTTAGGGGAAGAACAGTGACCGTCTACCACCGAAGAGATGGAACGGCCGGAAAGGAAACTGGAGATAAAGGAACAGAGAGAGGGATAGAATCCGAAAGAGGGCAGTTTAGAAAGCAAAGACTTGTGCCAGACTCTATCGAAGGCTTTTGATATGTCTAGCGCAACAGAGAAAGTTTCACCGAAACGGCTAAGAGAGGATGACCAAGAGTCATTTAAGAGAGCAAGAAGATCGCCAGTAGAACGCCCCTTGCGGAACCCATACTGGCGATCTGATAGAAGGTTAGAAGTGGAAAGGTGCTTTTGAATCTTCCGGTTAAGGATTGATTCAAAAGCTTTAGATAGACAGGAAAGTAAAGCTATAGGGCGGCAGTTTGAGGGATTGGAACGGTCACCCTTCTTAGTCACAGGCTGTATAAAGGCATACTTCCAGCAGGAAGGAAAGGTAGATGTTGATAGGCAGAGACGAAAGAGTTTGATCAGGCAGGGTGTCAGCACGGAAGCACAGTTTTTAAGGACAAAAGGAGGCACTCCATCAGGTCCATAAGCCTTCTGAGAGTTGAGGCCAGAGAGGGCATATAAAACATCATTTGGAAGAATCTTAATAACAGGCATAAAGGAGTCAGAGGGGGGATGAGTAGGAGGAATATGCTCAGAATCGTCCAGGGTGGAGTTCTTACAGAAAGTTTGAGCGAAGAGTTCAGCCTAGAGACAGATGAGACGGCAGTGCTGCTGTCAGGGTTAAGGAGAGGAGGGAAAGAGGAAGAAGTGAAATTGGAGATATTTTTTGCTAGATGCCAGAAGTCACGGGAAGAATTAGAAGCAAGGTGTTGACATTTTCTATTGATAAAAGAAGTTTTGGTAAGTCGGAGAATAGATTTGGCACGATTCCGGCCTGAAATGTAAAGGTCAGAGTTAGCGGGAGTTCGAAGGCTCTGGAACCTTTTGTGAGCTGCCTCTCTTTCTTTAATAGCACGAGAACAAGCATGATTAAACCAAGGCTTTTTAGCATGAGGAGTAGAGAAAGAACGTGGAATGTATGCCTCCATTCCAGAGACAATCACCTCTGAGATGCGCTGGGCACACACAGAGGGGTCTCTCTCCTGGAAGCAGTAATCATTCCATGGGAAATCAGAAAAGTACATCCTCAGGTCGTCCCACCGAGCTGAAGCAAAATGCCAGAAGCATCGCCTCAACGGTGGGTCCAGAGGATGTACAGGAGCGATAGGACAGGAAACAGAAATAAAGTTATGATCAGAGGAGCCCAACGGAGAGAACAATTTGACAGAGTAAGCAGAAGGATTAGAGGTAAGGAAGAGGTCTAGAATGTTGGGCCTGTCTCCAAGACGGTCGGGAATACGTGTAGGGTGCTGAACCAACTGCTTTAGGTCGTTGAGGAGAGCAAAGTTGTAGGCTTGTTCACCAGGCTGGTCAGTGAAAGAGGATGAAAGCCAAAGCTGGTGGTGAACATTGAAATCTCCCAAGATGGAGATTTCAGCGAAGGGAGAGTGAGTCAAGATGTGCTCCACTTTAGAATTCAAATAGTCAAAGAATTTTACATAGTTAGTAGAGCTAGGTGAGAGATAGGGCCGGTCTTACAGTCCTTTCGGGAGCGGCATAACGAAAACGCGCACCAGGTTTGTTGGCTGGCGTACGAGAGCCAGGCGCCCGTCTTACACTCAAAGATTTACGCTCCCCAACGAGACCCGCACCGAACTTAAATCGTCGGCAGTGTTGGTATAACTGGTCGGGCGAGGTTGGCGAGCGTGAGCGTGAAAACGTAAACAAAGTCACGTGATTTCTCGGCGCGTACCATGAACTGTACGGCGACCGAAGTCGTTTTTCTCGAGATAAATCATGTTTTCAGGATTACCTCGTCTCCAGGTAAAGTTGTGGGCATACCTCAAAGCTGCGTGCGGCCTCTGTGTTTGTCCGCCTTACTTGTCCTTGAGTCTGTGGTGGGTAATAATAATAATGACAGGGCCAGTGTGATATTCCTGCTACCCACAGTTTATCTTCCCAAAGTTTTCCTAGATACCCATTAGTTGGTCAGCCCAAAAGGGTCCATGAACAGCTGGGTGAGCTGCGTGTCGACTAATCAAGCTGAGATTCATACACGGACACACGGATTTGCTGCTGAACCTGCTAACCAATGTACCAGTGTTTCTTTAATCTTCTGGGCATTTTTGACGTGCGGCCCTCCCAGCTGATCATTCTCCTTTTCAGTGTGATAAAAAAAGGGGGAGTAGAGGATAAAACACCCCAAGGACGAATATTTACAGTCTTTGGTAAATAGTTTAGCTCTGCCACTTCAAAATATCATGTACTCTTCCAAACTGTGGGCAAAGGGCAAAAATAAATGCTATTTAACCATAATATGAAGGTGTACATTATAAGTAACTAACCTAAGCAGATGTAACATAACCAAACCAAAACCAAAAGTGTTATAATTAGTTTTACCATGTAGATATCTTTACAAAATAAAATTTCTACGGTGTAGATACTTTCCCTTGTAGATAACAACCCAAAGTACGGTGTAGATATTTTTTTTCTTGTAGATAACAAGCCAAAGTAGCACCACCTAACCACTGCAGCCACCGCCCCGACTGTCCAGTGCACTGACAGTACTGGCAGGGTTATGTTAGGTTTGCTTAGATTAGTTAGCCTTCTTTAGTACTTCTATTGAACTACCTACTTGTTTGTTTATTTTCTTCAAATTATAATGGTATTGAGTATTATTAATCTGAAAACAGTAAGGAACAAAGCAGGGGGAATTGTTTCTTCACTCAAAGAAATGGATATTTGGGAAAACCTGGGGAAAGTAAACTGGTAACTCTCCTGTCACACTAGCCATGTCCCAGGATAATTAGTTCTTACCAACAACCAGCTCTAGGGCCAGCAAGATGAGCAATGAGGCCACATGCAGCTATAGCATATGCCCCCAACTCTACCTTTATTTATTTAGCATGAGGTAAAGGTAAAGAATTTATCGTTGTTTCACATTAATATTTTATTGATAAAATAGTTTTATTTAGCCTTAGTACGTGCGATGAAAAAGGATTACACAGTCTAATAATTTATTTTTCCATGTTGAAAATACAGGTAAACTTACTACCAGGTAAAGATTTTCTTACAGCAAAAGGTCTTTTATGATATTTGTATCTTGACTGCTCTTTGATGCTATAAATGGACACAGTCACCACAGGACAGCCCCAGGGAGCAGAAATATTGGATGATCCTGTCACTATTCTCCCTCCATTTCATCTGGCCTGTACGGTTCTCTTCTCTTCTGTAGCTCACATTCCATTGCTTTGGACTGTTAAGCCCTAGTAAATGAACTTATCTACCTTTGCCAACTTAATGAAACCTTACTGTACCATCTCCATAGGGCTCACTCACGTGTACTCAGGCTTGCTCCTCCTAGTTCATTTTCAGTTTCTTTCCTGCCTTCACTACACATCACAATGTCATCCATAAATGTCATGGTCCACAGAGACTGCTGCCTCAACCAAACAGACATAACCTAAACAAACCTAACCACTGCAGCCGCCGCCCTGACAGTCCAGTGCACTGACAGTTCTGGTACGGTTATGTTAGGTTTTCTTAGATTAGTTATTTTCTTTATTCTATTGAATTTGTATATTTTCTATAAATTATAATGGTTTTGAGTATTATTAATCTAAAAATACTAAGAAATAAAGCAGGGGGAATTGTTTCTTCACTCAAAGAAATGGATATTTGGGATAACCTGGGGATAATAAACTGGTAACTCTCCTGTCACACTAGCCATGTCCCAGGATAATTAGTTCTTACCAACAACCAGCTCTAGGGCCAATAAGATGGAGATGAGCAATGAGGCCACATGCCGCTAAAGCATATGCCTCCAACTTCACCTTTATTAATTAATTTAGCATGGGGAATTTATCATTACATATTAATATTTTATTGATAATATAGCTTTATTTAGCCTTAGTACGTGTGATGAAAAAAAGTATTACACAGTTTAATATTTTATTTTTCCATGTTGAAAATACAGGTAAATTTATTACCAAATAAAGATTTTCTGACACCAAAAGGTCTTTTATGATATCTGTAACTTGACTGCTCTTTGATGCTATAAATGGACACAGTCACCACAGGACAGCCCCAGGGCTTTGTCCTGGAGCAGAAATATTGGATGATCGTGTCACCATTCTCCCTATATTCCATCTGGCCAGTACGGTACTCTTTTCTTCCTTTCTGTAGCACACGTTCCATTGCTTTGGGCTGTTAAGCCCTAGTATTTGAACTTATCAACTTTTGCCAACTCCACTCACTGAAACTTCACTGTACCATCTCCGTAGGGCTCACTCACATGTAGTCAGTCTTGCTCCTGCTGATTTTCATCCCACTTATACAGTGCATACCTCCACCTCTCTAGTTCATTTTCAGTTTCTTCCCTGCCTTCACTAAATATCACAATGTCATCCACAAATATCATGGTCCACGGAGACTGCTGCCTGACCTCATCCGTCAGCCTGTACATCACTACTGAGAATGAGCGGACTGATCATCGGTGTAGTCTAACCTTGACCCTGACACTCTTTTTAACTCCTGCCATACTAGCAACATCATAAACTTTTTCGGACACATGGTGTGCTTCCTCTGATAGAGAAATTATATGTAGAAAGGGTACCAGGTATATCAGTTGACATCTCCAATAGCCCTGCTACCTGATGATGACAATTTATATGCAGTCAGCTATGGTGAAGAGGAAATTGCTTGTGACCAGGTATTTCACTGTGACAAGCATCCTAAGACTCAGAAGAATTCCACATCCTGTGGGAGAGACATATATGTACATAAAGTATTATTAAAAAAAATGCTGTCATGTTGAAATTAGGATGAAAATAAATAAATGTTGGGTGTGCAGAAAACAGTGACTGAGGGACAGAGTGATGAATGGAAGAACAAATTGTAATGCTAATGCAGCTATAGCATATGCCCCCAACTTTAATTTTTTTAAACTGAAAGATAGGAAGGGGGCTGAGTCGAACCTATCCTGCACAATCCTACATAACCTACCTGAAGATTTTGGCCTGACCTGAGTGGTATATTTCAGAGACTGCCTTCAATTTTTGGGGTAACCTATGATGCTTTATCGTATGGAAATAACTGTCGCACCAGAATACAATGACGAGAACAATGGAGCAAAATATTTACAGAATAACAACACAGCTATTTCAAGAAAATATAAAAAAATCTCCTTAACTGCCATTCCCATAAATTATTAAGAAATTAATATTGTAGTAAGTATTTTAAATAAGTGAGAAAAATCATCTTATTGCTGTGGAAACACTGTGAAGTAGCTGTCAGGGCAAATGACACTATCTTAGAGCTGCAGCTCAACATTAGGATAGTAACCTATCACTGCTAAGGATAATAATTAACCTATTGCTGCTAAAATAAAATATGGCGACTTAATAGATTGAGAATTATATATGATTCCACGGAACTGAGCAAACCTAATAATTAGTACCCTAATGCCGTCTGAATCTATCAGAGCTAAAATAGTTACCTTTCACTGTAAGACAGTAGCCTATCACTTCTTATCTAGTTATTCATAACACAAACAGTCGTACTGATTAGTACATAAAAATATATTCAAAATAAACTGGTGACTACCCGTGATGGGTGTAATTCCATAGTTTTTGTTTTTTCTTCCCCTCTGCCTGGGACCAACTACTTTGAATAGTTCCATTATACCTTGAATGTTTTTTGGGTGGCTGTCTTATATATTCTTAATATTTCATAATAGAATTCATGTTGATTGAGTGCCACCAAATCCACAGGTATGCAATAGTTTGTTAACCCTATCAGCACACTCGTATGAACCACGAAGACAACTACATACAACATTTTCAAAAAGAAATGTCAATAGATAAATAAAACACTAAATGTACTTACCGAAAATATCCATTGCTTTGGCTTAGACGACAGAATCTGTTGTGCTGGCGGTGTACGATACGCTGCCCAATAAAACGCTTGTACAACAAAAATAAAGGTGTTTTGAATAATTATTTGCCTTATATATGCTCTCTGCATGCTAGGTATGTTATATCATTGCAGATTTACTCATTTACTTTGAATGCATTGGTTACAAATCTCGTTTTCGTCACCTCAACCGCTCCCCAAAATCTCCTTACCAAAACGCCGATTTTTCGTTCGCGAGCGAGCGAAAAGCAGCGGCCAAGAGCGACTGTAAGACCCGATCGCGCGCGGAAGGCTTTCGTTCGCTGGCTAGCGAACGAAAACGGGTGACTGTAAGACCGGCCCATAAACAGCACAGATGTATTTAGTAATAGAATGACAATGAAGTCTTAGCCAGATGGTGGAAAATTCAGAAGAGTCAAGGTCGTGGGCACGAGAGCAGGTGATGTCGTTGAGTACGTAGGCGCAACATCTAGCTTTGGATTGAAATTTATGATCTTAATGCGCAGGGCACCTGTATAGATGCATAACACGCATATTTGTGTTGGCTGTTGGGGGAACGGGGGAGCCGAGTGTGCAGGGGAGGGAAGTGAATTAAGTGTAATTGTTAGTGTTGGTGTGTTGTGGTGACAAGTGAGTATGGATTTGTTTTCTGAATGAGTCTATTGTACCTCAGTCTAAAATTTGTTGAGGGAGGCTGTTCCAGTCACGTATGGTGCGTGGAGAGTATGAGTGCTTGTATGCGTCAGTGTTAGTGTGATATGGTTGGTATTTATGGATGTGTGTGTTACGAGTACGTTGACTGTTTGCCTTGTGTAGGTATGTTTGTGGGTCAATGTCAATGTGAGTGTTTGTGATCTTGTACATAAGTGTAAGTCTGTGTGCTTGTCTGCGTATGTGAAGAGGGTCCATGTTTATCTGTTGTTTGTATCCGTGTTGTGATTTCGAGTGTAATTGTTTGCAATGAACCTAGCCGCCTTGGTGTTGATTTGTTCTAACCTATCAATGTTTCTATGTGTGTGAGGATCCCACACCGTGGAGCAGTATTCCAGTGTTGGTCTCACAAGCGTGTCATAAGCTATGTGTTTAATGTCAGGTGTGCAGTTATGTAAATTCCTCCTCTGGGACCCCAGTGTTCTGGTGAATCTTAATAGTTTGCATTTGTCTGGTTGGAAGTGCATCTGCCAGGTGCGTTCCCACCACTCGAGGGCGTCCAAGTCGTTTTGTAGTAGTCTGCAGTCGTCAGTAGTCTTTACTGCTCTAAACAGTAAACTATCGTCGGCAAATAGTCTAGTGGAAGAGTTAGGCGTTGACAGTGGAAGATCGTTAATGTACAGGAGGAAAAGAAGGTTGGCCTAGAACGATGTCTTGTAGGACACCTGAAGAAAAAGGGACAGTGTCAGATGAAGATCCGTCAAGAAGAACACGTTGAGTCCTGTTAGTAAGAAATGCAGTGATCCAGTGAAGAATAGGTCCTGAAATACCGTAGTATTTCAATTTTAATGTCAGTCTTTTGTGCGGGACTTTGTCGAAGGCTTTGGCAAAATCTAAAACAATAGTGTCAACTTGTTTAATGTCACGTCGGTCAAGTAGCCTCGTAATGTCGTGATATGTAGTAATGAGTTGCGATTCACATGAGCATTTAGGTCGAAAGCCATGTTGTGAGTCAGTAAGGATGTTGTTTGTGTCAAGGTGATTCATTATGTGTTTGTATATTATGTGTTCGAAAATTTTACATAGAATCGATGTTAGTGAGATGGGGCGATAATTGGCTGGGTCAGTCTGATCACCTGTCTTGAATTAAGGATTAATGTTTGCCAAAAGCCAGTCAGAGGGCAATGAGGTGGATGATAGTGATTGGGTGAATATGGCCTGAAGGATGGGGGCAAGGATGGGGGTAAAGGTTTTAAGGATGAAGGTGAGAATGTTGTCGGGGCCAGTGGATTTATTTGTGTCAAGTCCTTCCAGTAATTTCTGTATTACGTTAGTTGTGATGTCAAGGGGGGCTATGGGGGGGAAGGGGCTGTGTGGCATGTTTGGTGTCAGGTTGTGTTCTTGTGTGTATATCGATTGGAACTGTGCGTTGAGTATTTGTGCTTTGTGTTGTGGGCTGGTTACTAATGTGTTAGTGTTGTCTTTAAGTGATGTAATCGTGTTAGTGTCGTGTTTGGGCGTCTTAAAGAATTTGAAAATGTTTCTTTTGTTATTTCTTACGTTGTCTGCGAGGTAAGTTGCTATGTGTTTGCGTTCCGCTACTTTTATGTTTTTGTAAAATGTCTTTTGGTGGTTTTTTGTAGGCGGTCCAATTATCTGTTGTGTTGTATGTCTGCGCGCGTCTGTAGAGTCTTTGTTTCTTGCGATGTTGTCTGCGTAGATCCCTGGAATACCAGGGAAGTGTGTACCTACTAGAAAGTGTTTTTTGTGGTATGTGTTTGTTCATTGAGGCGTGTATGGTGTGTTTCAGGTTGTTCCAGTTGGTGGAAGGTCTTATATGTGGGTCTGTCGCAAAAATGTCAGTGCTGAAGGGTGAAGGCAGTTAGGTCTTGTTTGATCATGTCAAAGTCAGCCCTTGAAAAAAGGAAAATCTGTCTGGGTCTCTGTTTATGTCTAATCGGTCGGAGGTCAGCTTCAACGATGAGTATGTCATGGTCACTAAGTCCTCGAACAACCAGACTGTTTGTTATGTTAAGAATGTTGTTGGTGAGAAAAAGGTCAAGTGTGTGTGCTGTGGTCAAAGGGCCACCGTGGCCAGCGGGGTGTGTTACAGTATGTGTTCGTGTTGGCTGGAGTACTGTTTGTGAGAGTGGAAATGTATTTATGATGTCAATGAATGTGTCGTGTAGTTGGCGTCTGTTTGTGTGGGGAATAATGGGGTTGGGGGCGTCAGCATCGGGAGGGTCAAATGAGGATATTGCAGTCCAGTCAATGTCGGGGAGGTTGAAATCACTCGTGATCCAGATGTGTTTGTCTGCCTGTATGCGTGAAAGAGAAATTTGAAGGTTGTGTAAATAGTCTGTATTAGTAGAAGGCGGTCTGTAAAAAGCAGCAATAAGAAGAGATTTACGTACAGTTGAAGGTTTGTAACTGGACCCAGGTGATTTCGCAGTCTGTGTCAAGGTCAGGCCTATTCTGAACACAAAGACCCGGCTTGGTGGCGATGATAACACCGCCACCTTTGCCGAGGTCTGTCGGGCGGTCCTTACGAAAAACGGTCATACTAAAGGGGGGAGGGAAAAGCTCACTACTGTCAGCGTCAGAAGTCCACCAAGTCTACAAGTTTGCGATAAATAGGTACAAACTTGGCGGAGGGACTGTTTTTTGGGCGCCATTAAAGGTAATGGCTAAAGAGTAGCTTAGCCGGATATTTTGTTTTTATTTATTAATGATCCACGAGACATCCTAGAGGTAAATCAAAGTATGTGCTTATCTTTGTATTCATTCATACACACACTGGTAATATTTCTGTGGAGTCTGATTCACTTATGAAAGTGATATTCTATTGTGATAAACAGTCACAAATTCGTGTCACTAGTAAAAATGAAACTAGTAATTTAAGTTTTGCCACCATGAAATATACACAAATAGATAAATATGAAAGCTCACGAAGTCACAATAAGTGACATCATCTGCTTTACGCAGTAAAAGTATGCTATATTAGGTATCTGACACCCGCAATATAGCAGGCTGCTGCTGCCTCGGCCACAGATTATTGCCAGATTGTCGTACTCAGCCGATTATATTTCCCGACTTCCAGCCCCAAAACTGTCTTTTGGGCTCCAAAAACGAAACTAATTAATAGTTATCGTTAAAAGAGTAAGATTCTGATGTTTCTTGGCAATAGTTAGGCGTCAAACACCGTTAAATACTATGCTCTGAGTACGACAATCTGGCAACGGTAGCTATACGTATTTTCATATTATTGTTCTGTTGTTTATTGAATGTTGTGTTAAAAAAAAGAATACTCATAATTATAGCTAGTTTTTGGTTATAAGGATTCTTTACGAAATACAAGTATAACATTACCTTCTTTAATTTAGGAAACGTCCTGAATCCTGGATCGGCTATGGTGTTGTCAGGTTCACCTATTGAAAACCGTCGACATCTCATCTGAAATGCCGGGCCGAAAGCCGGCGATAGAGAGAGCCAGAGCCCCCGCGCCCACGCAGCCTAGCGCGTTCCACAGAAGGGCCGGAGACACGCCGGTCCGAGCTCTTGGCACGAGTGGCGAGAGGGCTCGACCGCCACCATGAAATGCAAGCCGCAGCACATCGGGCTGTTGGCCCTACACCGCATGAGCGTGTCCCGCCTGCGACCGGCGCTGCGTGAACCCTGCGCTGCCCCGCCGCGCCGGCTTTAGAGCGGACGGAGGAAGGGGACCGGGAGCGAACGGAGAGCGCCACGCCGGGGCTTTGAGGGCCCAAACGAAGTGGGGGGAGAAGTACTAGTGTGGGGGGGACCAAGGATGAGGGACAGAGACATATAAAAGATAGCTCGCTAAGCATTTGTTTTTCCCACAATGCACCGCGCTCGTGACGTCACATGTAAACAGTGGCGAGATGCAGAGAAAACCTTGCTAAAAAAAACCTTGCTAACACTAACAGCGTTGTTACTTGGCAACCTTGCTAAACTCGGGATTCAGAAACGAGGCATAGCAACGTTGTTAATCCCTTGCTATGACGGGAAGGCAACCGATTGGCGGGGAGTCAACAACCAATCACCGTGAGTTTTACAGAGAGCTGCGCCAATCACAAGGCTGTCTCGTCCCAGCTGTATTTACATTGTCTCGCCCTCGGAGTTAGAAAACAAGGAAAGGGCATGACGTCACAGAAGGCCAAAAAGACTGCAGTCATGCCCTCTCCTTGTATTCTTCCTCCAATCTCCATGCTATCCCTGGGCTGTGGGAGATAACCCTGCCATGGCTACACCCTATTTATGTTACAAAAAATATATTATACTACTTGGTTGGGATAAATTGTTGTTCTTCCACACACATAAAATTGTAATTTTCGGTCTTTCAACAGTGTCTATTCTGGACGAAACTATTTTTTTCTGTTAGTTTCAGCTTGTTTTGAATTTGACCTCCCTGGGTGTTACGCTCTCCCTCCCAGCCCCCACATTGCCTCCCGAGGCGCCCTCAAAAAGCCCACAAAGTTTCAAAAATCGCTGTCAGTTGTAGCTGTGTGTGTGGAGGATGACATGAACCGCTTCTCCCCACCGTTGCCAGATTGTCGTACTCAGAGCCTCGCATTTACCGGTTTTTGAGCCATACCCATAACTATTGCCAAAAACGCACCAATAATTAACCATTTTAACGATAACTATATATGAAGGCAGTTATTGGGGTCGAGGAGGCAGTTTTGGGGTTGGAAATTGGCAATCATAGGAGGCTGAGTACGACAGTCTGGCAACGTTGGCCGCCGTCGCCTCCTCGATCCCTTCCGGAAGGCAAGAAATTAATTAATTAAACTGCCCCAACTCTTGTTATTTACTCGTGTTTGCGTATGACATACCAAAGTTTTATATAGATATGCTTTCTATACTATTGAGTTGTTGTTTTAAGTTTAAAAAAACGTGAAGGTATGAAACCTTGCTAGATTAACAACAGCACCGAGGCAGTTGCTATTCTAGCAACCTCGTGACGTCATCGTTTGGCTCTGCATGCCGAAAAGATTGTAATTGCGCATACCAACGTTGCTAATCGGTTAGCAAGGTTGCTAACAGCTCTCTGAATCTCGGCCCAGAGATGTCACTGGAGACCCACACGTGTGGCCGCGGCGCCACCGGATTGAAGTTACAGAGAACACCACACTTCATAATATGATGTGTAAATCCTTGAATAAAACCAAGATTCAAATGAAACTCTTGCTGGCGAGGGTCTCCAACGCGCGTCACCGCCGTGACGTAATAGAACACGTGATGTCATGGCTGAGTTGATGACGTTTCACTGAACTATCCTCAGTTGAACAATGGCAGTGGGCGGCAGAATACAGTGCTGTGGTGGTGACGCCGCAGTGCGCCCTGACGTCACGACCACCACTTTCTCACGTGCGCCACCCGCAAAATTCGGGTCATATCGCAAGTTCAGTTTTCAATAAAAATCAATTTTTGGGGTCCCTATCGCAAACTCGGTGAATCGCAAACTTAAAACTCGCAATCCTGGAGACAGTACTGTATATATTGACCATGGTCTTACTTTAAATGTAGAAGCATGTACAGGCTTCAGATATATGGAGCTGAAGCAGTGGAAAAGAAGTGGCAGTCTTTACTAGAGATTTACAATGAGGGAATAAGGCAACACATACCAAAAATGGGAAAGAGATCGGAAAAAAAATTCGGTTCTCTAGATGTGAAATAGTGAAGGCATATAATATAAAGAGATGTACCATGGAACAGATGGAGAAACAAGACAGAACCTGTTGGATGAAGTAAAAACAATCAAGAAATTAATACATTAGAATACAAAGAGAGGAACAGAGGAATTTAGGTAATTATCCTCTAAAAATTCAAGCATTCTATTGGACTCGCCTTCTGTACCCTAAAGTGATGTCCAATCAATACAAGGGATATTAAAGTCTTTAAACATCAGTGAGTTGCTGTACATTTCAATATCATCAAGTGATTGACCATGAGGCCTGTAGGTGACAGATATACTTATTTTTTACAGCATTTACTCGCACACACCAACATTCAACTTTATTGTCTCATGGTGTTTTATCAGGGTTTGCATATGGCTTATGACACAAAAGGTGACATCTCTACCTCTACGGTTGATGCAATCTTTGTTGAAGAGACTTTAGCCCTCTGTGTTATATTCCAAAAGTAAATCAATATATGAGGTGTCAATGAATGTTTCCATTATAGCAATTATGTTGAAATTTTCTGTAGAAACAAAACATCTCAATTTTCAGTCTAATTTCTTAGGCTATGAGCATTGAAACTTAGGACTTTAGAATTACCTTTACAATTAGTTATGGATGTGGCATACTTGAGGTTTTACAATTCAGCATATGACATCCATTTACAGGGAAGGGATAGAGAAAAAATCTAGAGCAGTCTTTTGAAAGAGAGTCATGCACTGCTTGGCTTAGGAGTCTTCCAAATCTAGCTGCTTTGACAGAGGACAGGTGCAGACTCTGAAGAACAAGGAAAGTCATTTGAGGCCTAAGCGAAGACCTTGACGAGAGCAGCTGTGATGTCATCAACTCCAGCTCCAGGTAACAGTGGTTGTGCCTTCGTTGAAGGACTTTTCCATAGAATTCAACCACCTGATGGTGAATCAAAGAGTCCCAAACTAAAAAGGAGGGAGGCGGTGGCCGAGTGGTCAGTGTGTGGGTGTGGTGAGTCAGAAGACCTAGTTTTGAGTCCCACTGCACATTGACAATTTCCAACCATCGCCGAGTGGCAAAATATTGCCCACATGCTGCCCAGATCTTCAATCAGTCCTAACTTCAGCGATTTCATTCAAGTGCGTTTTTGCTGCCTATGTGTAGAGCTCCCTTGTTTAGGGTATTGGGAAAGGAGCAATACGGCTACCCTCTGACTGGGAAGGTAGCCTACCCCATCCTCACCTTTACATGGTGCGCACCGTTAATATACCCTGCGGGGTAGAACCAACGGGGAGGGGGGCAGTGACCATCAGCTGGTTTGTTTTCAATCCTTTTAGCCTTGACAAGGAGCAAGTCTCCATAACACCACATTGGACTGGCCACCCATTGGTGGCCTCTAATACTTTTATCGAGTTTTTAGAGGCAGGAACGATGGCCAGAGGGCGGCAGAAGAGAAAGGAATGTACGAGACTGGTGTCTATTAATGTGAATGGTTTAGGTGGTGAGGAAAAGAGGAGAGTGATGATTGAAAATTTTGTAAATGGTAGAGTGGATGTGTTGGGAGTGAGTGAAACACATATTCGAGGAACTGGTGTGAGTGATGGTAGAGTGGGTATGTGGGAGGGTGTGCCTGGGGGGGTTGTATGGACGGGGATAGATGAGAAGTATAGAGGCAGGAGTAAAGATGGATGTGCTATTGTGATTTCTGAAAGAGTGTGGAATGGTGTGACTGATGATGGTTGGAAGGGATCAAGAATTGTGTGGGTGAAAGGAAAAGTAGGTTTAGTAAAGTATGCATGGGTGTGTATTTATGCACCAGTAAATGTGAAAAGTAAAAAAGGACTGAGAGAAAGGGAAGCTTTTTGGGAGGAAGTGAATGCATGTTTGAAGAGTTTTGAGAAAGAAAGGAAACTTATTATGATGGGAGATATGAATGCTAAAGTGGGTGATGAATGTGTGATGGATGTGGTGAGAAAATGGGGGATACCTGGGAAGAATGAAAATGGAGAGTGCCTGGTGGATGTCTGTGCTGAGAGGGGAATGTTCCTAGCGAACACCTTTCAGCACAAGAATATCCACTGATACACATGGAGGAGGTGAGAAGATTAAGAGCAAAAAGGATTGATTGATTATGTGGCAAGAGATGGAAGGCTTAGAAAAGAAATCTGTGATGCAAAGGTAGTAAGAGGAATGTTCGATGGATCTGACCATCTTGCAGTGCTGGCAAAGTTAAAGCTGAAAGAAAAGTGGGTGTTTGAAAAGAAAGGTGAAGTAAAAAAGGAAATACTGAAGATAGAAAAGTTACAGGAAAAAGAAATAAAAGATGAGTATAACTGTGAAATGGCAGAGGCCTTGAGTGAAAAATGGGAAAGTGTAAAAGATAATACAAATATCGAAAAAGTTTTTGGAACATTTAAAGAAATAATGGTAACTACAACAAAAAAAAGTGTTAGGGATGAAAGTGGTGAGGGATGGAAAAAGAAAAGGAAATTCATGGTGGACAGAAGAGATAAGGAGGATAGAAAAAGAGAAAAGGGAACTTTTTAAGAAAACTCAAGAAAGAAATGTGGCTGAACAAGTAAAAAGGGAAAGGAAAAAGAAATATACAGAATGCAAAATGAAATTAAAACAAGCAATAAAAGAAAGTAAGAAGAGAGTTGATGAAGACTTTGGAAAAAGACTAAGTGAAAAATATAAAGGGAACAGGAAATCATATTGGAAAGAAGTAAAAAATGAAAGAAATGCAAAAAATATCTCCTCAAGTAAAATAAATGAAGTTATGGATGAGAATGGAAAGATGTTGAAAGACGGGGAAGCTGTGAAGGAGAGATGGAGAGATTATTTCAAAAACTTAATGAATTTTGAGGATGGACGTCCAGCAGCTGTAACAGCAGCAGTTTTGAGTGGAGGTAGAGGAGAGTATATAAAGAAAGAAGTATAACATATGAAGAAGTAAATCAGGCAATAAAAAGATTAAAAAATGGAAAGGCAGCAGGAATTGATGGAATCACAGCAGAAATGTTGAAGTGTGGAGGAGATGAAGTCGTGAAATGGATGGTCAAGATATATGAAGTAGCATGGGAGGGGGGGGCAGCAGACTGGACGAAAGCCATCATTGTCCCAATTTACAAGGGGAAGGGCAGGAGAGGGGAATGTGGGAGCTGTAGAAGTATAAGTCTCCTGAGTATACCTGGAAAGGTATATGGAAGTCATAATAAAGAAAATCAGTGAAGAACAAGGAGGCTTCAGGAAGGGAAGGGGATGTGTGGATCAGATATTTGCCTTCAGGATGGTAGTAGAAAAAATAATAGCAAAAGGAAAGAAACTATACGCTGCCTTCATGGATTTGGAAAAAGCTTATGACAGCGTCTACTGGATTGCATTATGGGATGTTTTAAAGATTTATGGTGTGGGAGGAGAACTGCTTAGTGCAATAAAGTCTTCCTATGAGGATGCATCTGCATGTGTCAAAATTACTGGAGAAACAAGTGAACATTTTGAGATAAAAGTGGGCTTAAGACAAGGGTGCGTCATGTCACCATGGTTATTCAATATTTATATGGATGGTGTCATTAAAGAAATGAAGGGCAAAGTTGGAGTAAGACTGATCGATGAGGGAAGGAAGTAGGTACTGAATTCGATACTGTTTGCTGATGACATGGTGCTCATTGCAGAAAATGGAAGTGACCTACAAAATTTGGTCAGTTTTTTTTTTTCTACGTTGCCTATTGCGCCGGTAGGCATCTTCCCGGTGGGGCCTGATGGTCGGCCCAAGGCTTCTTCCAGGTGGGGCCTGATGGTTGGCCCAAGGCTTCTTCCAGGTGGGGCCTGATGGTCGGCCCAGCCCGTTCTGGCGCAGGCGAGTGTTTATAGTGGCGCCATCTTGCATTGGCTCGTGCTGCCCCCCGGAACTCGTTCTTGATTCGCTTGGACGGCTTCCTCTAGAGTCCGGGTTGATGGGTGGTCTTCAGGACAGCATGTGGGTAGTTTTAAGCCACTCGGCGGTGACTGAAAAATCTGAGTGGTAGCGTGAGGATTCGAACCCGCGTCGTCCATCACGCGGCGAATGTGGGTCCAGTACGCTATCACTTCGGCCACCGCCTACCCATAAGTGTTTTTGATAGTGTCTGTAATAGGAGAAAGCTGAAAGTAAATGTCAATAAAAGTAAAGTGATGGTTTGTGAGCAAAGTAGAAGTGAGGTTGTAGATTTTGTGTGCCCATATAGAGAGGGAATTGAATGTGAAAAAGAATGCAAAATAATTTTGAATGGTGAAGAAATGGAGGAGGTCAATGGGTTTAAGTACCTTGGATCAGTTATGTGTAAGTATGGTGGAGGGAATGCTAGAGGACGACCTCCAGTGAAATGGAGGGATAGGGTGCAAGACTACATTAGGGAGAGGGGGGAAAGATCTTTGAGAAACTTTGAGCAGGCAAGGAGGGAGTGTCTGGATAGGGAAAGTTGGAAGCTCTTCTGCAGTGGCCATCCCCAGGTGGGAGCTCCTAGGAGCAGGCGTCGATGAAATGATGATGATGATGGAGCACGAGGGGGCAGCTTGGGCCAAGCTATAGTCCTACATCCCTGCAGACACCTTAAATAAAATTTGCCTGTGCCACTAAGGAGCAGGAATTGCTCAGGAGCCCTCAAGACAGCCCATTGTTGCTATAAGCGGCACCTTGAAAAAAAGAAACCTTTGCTGCTCCTCGTTTTCCAATATAGCTGACCTGTTGAAGCAATGAGTCTGGTAAATGGTACAGAGGGCGGGTCTCACTCCTCCCTTCACTGAGGTGAAGCCCGAACTACCAGGAGAACCTCTGCCACAAGTCTGTGACAATGCACCTTCAGTTGTTGGCAGAGTCTGGAGTGCGGGGGAGGGGGATGAAGGTATAGTGGTAGTGGAAGACACGCCAGTGTTTGCCAGGATAAATCTATGTAAAATTTCAACAGTACAAGTTAATTCAGTCATCTCATGACCTGCTGCCAGCCTCAAGTCTTGCTCCTGGAGTTTCCATGTGTTGTTTCAGTAAGCACGTCCTGCAGATGGAAGAATGATGTGTAAAAAAATGGAAGGAAATATTAATGGAGCATGATGAACACTTCTTCAAAGGCAATGTTATTGTATCTAGGAAAAAACAAAGAAGGATATAAGAGATCAGGGCCGGTATTAATAAAGGGCCCTAGGAGTCCTTTTAGAATGGATGCTAGAAGCTGTTTTCCTTCTAGCATTAGGTTTTACTACAAGGAGCTGGTTTCTCTTCTCACGTAAAAGGATGAGTGGCATTACTATTATTACTTTTGCCACGTCTTGGCTTTGGTCTTGGTCCTGGTTCGGGGCCAACTACAGCCTTTGTAACGGCTTACTCCTACAGGGCCAACACCCTGAAAATCCAAAAGCTTGGTTGTTCATGGTTACAGACTCTTTACGAAGCCTATACGACAAATATTTAAGGTTTTATGGCATTAATAAACTTATTTACAAGCATATTAGTGTGACTGTTTAGGATGATATGTATTGGATCCTTGCTTGTCGACAAGTTACCGACATCAACAAGCCCAGCTTTGCGGCACGGAAAGCCCCAACACAGCCTTCCAAGCCCTCAAATGCACACAAACCTTCCTGCAGAAGTCGGGGCAACTCGACAGGATCTAACTCCCACTCTGGTGACAGAATGGCAAACAAAAACAACACCTGATACCAACTACCACTGACGGGGCTCTAGAGGCTGTGGCCCCACAGTCTAACTAGCCCCATAAAACACCCAATAAGAAGAAGAATGTCCCCAGCCCCTGTCAGCCCCTGTCTCCCTGCCACGCCAGCTGCCTTCACGAGGAAGCCGCATTGTGGCAACGAGGAGGTAATGGTGTTGGCCACCTAGGTGGAACACAGAAGCCCAGCATCATCTTTGCGACTATGAAAGCCGCTCGGTTGATTTACTTTATGCTCTCTTCCCTCGTTTCCTACTCGACCAACTGGTTCTGTTGTCATGTGGCTTCTGCTAACTCTCAAGACTTTCGGAAACCCATGGAAAAGAATGTAGAAAGCAAAACAAGTGTGAATATAACAATAAGATGTGGTAACGAGAAATGAAAAGTTGCTTGAAGTATTATTTTTTCCAATGGGTGTCATTATTAACTCTTTCATTGCTAATCGCTCACAACGAGACTATCCCCCCAGGCACGCTCGGGCAGCCCAGCAGGGGGGGAGGGGGAGCTCTTTTAACCACTGATCTCAGAAACTATTCATCACAGCTACAAATCAAAAACACCATTGGAAAGAGGAGGCCAAGACCTATAAGATTCAGTTATGTAAGCCTCTCCTGTGAACTTACAGGCACGTTCAGGGGGTGTTGCCTGTGAGTGCAACTGGCACTCACAGTGAGCTTTTAGCACCACCAGCAAGTGATGGTAGTGCTCGCTATTTTAACCTCTGTATCTCAAAAACTATTTATCACAGCTAAAAAACAAAAACACCATTGGAAAGAGGAGGCCAAGCAAGATCTATAAGATTCAGTTTTGTAAGCCTCTCCTGCGAACATACAGGCACGTTCAGGGGGTACTGCCTGTGAAGACGTACATTTATGCATGCGCGACAGTCAGCCATATTGAGGCAACTACTGATTAGATCTCTTGGTGGGGTGCTGGCAGGGTAGTATTGGCAACTGCAAAATTTACAACTATTTGGTCAAAGAATCAGTCAGGTGATAGGTAAAGCTATGCAAAAATGCCGCTATATTGATCAACAACATCCACCAGTTACTCGTTCGTAGATTTTCCATGCTAGGCTGATATGATTTTCCACCAAATTTAGCGGAAAACCCACTGGATGGGCAATGCTGTGGGGTGAGAAATAGTGTTGGAACACTCATACGCAGGAAATTTGAGTGCGACTGGAGCTCGCAGCGAGCATTTAGCAGGACCGGCAAGTTACGCTAGTGCTTGCTGCGAGCGTTTAGCAATGAAAGGGTTAATAAAGCTTACCGCGGTGTTAACTTGTTAGCAAACTGAGACTTCTCTCTACTACTTACCTATGAGTTAATAGGGTAACCTTTATGCTGTGGTGGGAACTAGACTTCCTCTACTTCACAGTGCTGGTGCAAAAGTTGTATTATAACTATTATAGTTGTATTATAGTCTGGCAGTTCATAAGCTGCATCAGCATGTGATGGATAGACTTTAGTAAACATAGACTTCCTTTCCTGTGAGAAGAGCAAAAATATAGTCCATTCTGTGATGCAACTATAGTTTGTATACTTGACTGACAGGTGCAGATCTTTTACATGTATAAATTGGCCTGTGGCAAAACAAGAAAACTACCTAACTATTCTACTTGGCTTTTGACAGATGGAAGTTGTAGTGCTGGTATTAGTAAAACTGTTTTGTTTCCTGTGATTGAAATATGATGAAAGACAATGGAATGGAATAAACAAACAATGGAAGATTATATAACTGATTGTGATCAGAAAAAAATGGATGTTTTAATGGGTGCAACTATTTATTTTGGTGAATACTAAATTAAATTGCAAAGAACTTTATTATTGACCCTAAAATATTTGCCTAACAATTTCTACTCAGTGATGGTACAAACTGATGAATAACTTATCAAAAGATATCAGAAGAAATGACAAACACCACAGTAAATCATTTAATAGTATATTGATATCCTTTTTTCCCCCAGGGAGTAAACATAGTGACTATCAATTAAATACTTATTAACCTTTAAACCGCGGGCTTGTTTTGCCGTGCCTGTCCTCCCACACGGGCATATTTAGGCAAAAACAAACCTCACTTCAACCTTTCATACCTTCACTTCTACTTACCTCACGTGACTGCATGAAGTACTGTCATTGTAAAGTACATACCCTTAACCCTTTCATTGCTAAACCCTCGCAGCGAGCGTTAGGCGTATTTGCTGGTGGTGCTAAACGCTCACTGCGAGCTCCACCCGCACTCAAATCTCCCACGTATGAGTGTTCCAACACTAATTCTCACAACACAGGATTGCCAATTGAGTGGGTTCTTCACTAAATTTGGTGGAAAATCATATCAGCCCTGTGCGGCAAATCTACGGACGAGTAACTGGTGGATGTTCTTGCCCAATATAGTGGCATTTTTGCATAGCTTCACCTATCACCTGACTGATTCTTTGACCAAATAGTTGTAAATATTGCAGTTGGCAATGCTCCCTTGCCAGAATCTGAAGGAAAGATGTCCACAGTTCCCTCGATATGGCTGATCCTCCTACATGCACCGACGTAAGTGTTACATTCAACACTCCCTGAACATGCATTTACTTTCGCAAGAGAGGCATACATATCCGACTCTTATAGATCTGGACCTCCTCTTTCCAATGGTGTTTTTGGTTTTTAGCTGTGATGAATAGTGTTTGAGATACAGAGGTTAAAATAGACCCCCCATTGGGTTCCCCGACTGCGCCTGAGGGGATAGTCGGGTCCGCACTGCGCGCAAGGAAAGGGTTAACTGTCCTTTGACGCTAATTTGAAGACTATATAACCATTGCTAGAGCGAGTACGGAATATTGAAGTAGGATCACTGAAAACACATTATTATAGACAGTTTACCACCCCTAGTGGACTTCCCTACTATGATTTAGTAATAAAAAACATAACTTATATACAGTTTATGTGAAATGCACCCCTAAAAAAATAACTTCCAGGCCTTCCTGATGCCCTTGATGGGTGTAGAGGTCAAAGGGCCCCCATCTTAGGATGAAATTCACTGGAAGGTGAGAATAGGTGGGATGTCTAGCGGACATCTTCTCAGAGATAACACAAGGCATACACTGACCAATAATTAGTCAAGGGAGCATGGCTGGGTATTGTTTGAAAGAAAACAACATGCTTACCCTACTTCACCACAAACAAATTAAATTTGACGGCGCGCTAAGTCAAAAGATGCCTTGTTGACTATTGTCCACACCTGCGGGTTGAGCCCAGGCACCAGCTGTCAACTATTGCTGACACCCGTGCTTTAAGGGCTAACTGACCAACCTAATGTAACCTATCTATGATATTAATTAACCTGTAAATACATTTGTAACCTAGCCCCATTAAATTAGTAACAAATTCACTTTAGCCCCACAAAATTTGTCAGTTTGGCTCGCTTTATCTCAGCCAATCTAGAGTAACTGAGTAATAATCCTGGCACCTGCTTACTCCCCTGCTTGACGTTGAGCAGATGTTCTCATCTTGTCTGTTGGAGGAATCCGTGCTGTCCTTCTCCCCCATGGCAGGGTAACTGGGTGGATATTGGTTAGCGGCTTCCTTCACGAAGCTGTGCAGGACGTGCTCCTGTCTCTCTCTCTCTCCTTCACCTCCTTGTATTTGACAGGGAATGCTGGAGGCACAGCACTGTGGACTCTCCCACCTCCATAACCTGCATCTGCATCATCACCACCAACACCATCATCAACATCATGTTGATCCTATGTTCATCCTATGTTGATCCTTTAGGAAAATCAGTAATCAAAATTAATTATTGATGTTATACTTAGATGCTTAAGAAGTGTTGAATGTTAACAAAGTACCCTCAAGGCCTCAACTATAGCACAAGAACAAAAAGTAATTCAGCAAAGGTCATTTTAATTTCTTAGAGTTCAGAAGCAATTTTGCAGCATACGCTATAGCTGCGTGTGGCCTCGGATTTAAGAGATTGAGATGAATTTTTTTTTTTTTTTTTACAGCAAAGGAGACAGCTCAAGGGCACAAAAAAGTAAACATTAATAAAAAAAAAGCCCGCTACTCGCTGCTCCTAAAAAGAATCCAAAGAGGTGGCCGAAAGATAGGTCAGTTTCGGGAGGAGAGGTGTCCTGATACCCTCCTCTTGAAAGAGTTCAAGTCGTAGGCAGGAGGAAATACAGATGAAGGAAGATTGTTCCAGAGTTTACCAGCGTGAGGGATGAAAGAGTGAAGATGCTGGTTAACTCTTGCATAAGGGGTTTGGACAGTATAGGGATGAGCATGAGTAGAAAGTCAAGTGCAGCGGGGCCGCGGGAGAGGGGGAGGCATGCAGTTAGCAAGTTCAGAAGAGCAGTCAGCGTGGAAATATCGATAGAAGATAGAAAGAGAGGCAACATTGCGGCGGAATTTAAGAGGTAGAAGACTATCAGTATGAGGAGGAGAGCTGATGAGACGAAGAGCCTTTGCCTCCACTCTGTCCAGAAGAGCTGTGTGAGTGGATGCATACTCCATACGAGGGCGGACAAGGCCCCTGTATATGGACAGCAACTGTGCAGGGGAGAAGAACTGGCGGAGACGGTACAGAACGCCCAGCCTCGAGGAAGCTGATTTAGTAAGAGATGAGATATGAAGTTTCCAGTTGAGATTTTGATTTAAGGATAGACCGAGGATGTTTAGTGTTGAGGAAGGTGATAGCTGGGTGTTGTCAAAGAATAGGGGATAGTTGTTTGGAAGATTGTGTCGAGTGGATAGGTGGAGAAACTGTGTTTTTGAGGCGTTGAAGGACACCAGGTTCTTCTTGCCCCAATCGGAAATAATAGTAAGGTCTGAGGCTAAGCGTTCTGCAGCCTCCAGCCTTGAGTCGTTAAGTTCCTGAAGGGTGGGTCTTCTATTAAAAGAAGTTGAATAATGCAGAGTGGAATCATCGGCGTAGGAATGGATAGGACAGTTCGTTTTGGAAAGAAGATCATCAATGAACAACAGAAAAAGAGTGGGAGATAGGACAGAACCCTGTGGGACACCACTGTTAATAGATTTAGGGGAAGAACAGTGACCGTCTACCACAACAGAAATAGAACGGTCAGAAAGGAAACTGGAGATAAAGGTACAGAGAGAAGGATAGAAACCGTAGGAGGGTAGTTTAGAAAGCAAAGATTTGTGCCAGACCCTATCAAAAGCTTTTGATATGTCCAGCATAATAGCAAAAGTTTCTACTAAACTGCTAAGATAGGATGAACAAGAGTAAGTTAAGAAGGCTAGGAGATCAGCAGGAGAACGGCCCTTGCGGAACCCATACTGGCGATCAGATAGAAGGTCAGAAGTGGAAAGGTGCTTTTGAATCTTCGGGTTAAGGATTGATTCAAAAGCTTTAGATAGACAAGAAAGTAAAGCAATAGGACGGTAGTTTGAGGGATTGAGCGGTCACCTTCTTAGGTACAGGCTGTATGAAGGCATACTTCCAGCAAGAAGGAAAGGTAGATGTTGACAGGCAGAGGCGAAAGAGTTTGACCAGGCAGGGTGACAGCACGGAGGCACAGTTTTTAAGGACAATAGGAGGCACTCCATCAAGTCCATAAGCCTTCTGAGGATTGAGGCCAGAGAGGGCATAGAAAACATCATTTTGAAGAATCTTTATAACAGGCATAAAGGAGTCAGAGGGGGGATGAGTAGGAGGAATATGCCCAGAATCGTCCAGAGTGGAGTTTTTAGAAAAAGTTTGAGAGAAGAGTTCAGCCTTAGAGATAGATGAGACGGCAGTGTTGCCGTCAGGACTGAGGAGTGGAGGGAAAGATGAAGAAGTGAAGTTGGAGGAGATGTTTTTGGCTAGATGCCAGAAGTCACGGGAAGTTAGAGAAAGCAAGGTTTTGACATTTTCTATTAATATATAAACAAAAACACACAAGTACCTACTTTAAACTAAAGCAGTGTCTAGTGTTATGTATTATTTTATTCTCTAAATATTAGAATAGCCATGAAATGTGTGTGGGAATTCAAGCAGCCGCAGGCGGCTGACTAGCTCGCAACGTCCAGTGGCAGCCAAAACCTGTGGTTCACCACAGCTAAAATCCAATAGGGGGCTTCATTCCCCCCAACCCTTCTTAGGGTAACTGAAAGACAGGTCAATACACATTAACCTCCTCATGGAGGGGCTTCACCCCCCTTGACCTCCCTGTGTCTCCACATTTCATCGGAATGAGTTACACCGCTGCCCTCGGCTGTGAGGGTTCCCACACAATCACATGGCTATTTTCACACTTGAAGGTTAATAAGACATATATGACAACAGAGAGCTGTTGTTTAAGTAGGTGACAAGAAATGAACAGGTGGACAATTTTTTCAGCATTACTCATAAACATTTGATATACTTCTTATAGTCTGGATATAATACAAACGCCAGCTTGGCGGTCCCAGGCAATTGTAAAATTAGGTTAAGCCACAAGATTTGTGGGGTGAGTGGCTACTAAGATGCTATTATTTAAATAAACTGAGCAGTCCTTTACTGAGTCATTGATTATGAATTTAAATTTATTGCATAGCACAGTGTGCTGCCTACTTATCTCTGGACAACAACAGTAAATATATGGAATTCCAAGAAGTCTGAAAGGAATAGGCAGCAGCAGGTTAGTTTCCTAATTCAAGTTATGCTGTGGTTACTAATTTAACCGTGATAGGTTACCATCCTTGACCTTAGGTGGGTTAAATTAGGTCAGTGGTGTAGGCGACCTTCACTCACTCCGTAAATGCAGTCTTTACTTTTCCCTGACAACTGAAGTTGGAGGAGCTGAGGGCGAGGTGCCTCTAAACCATTTTTTAACCTACACTAACACGTATTTATATTATGTACTGTACGTACCTGTTGATGTGTCTGGGCCGGGCTGTGTAGCTGTGCGCCTCCCCCGGGCCCCTGGGGCCATATTCAGAAAACACTTACAACGTTGTAAGGCCGAGGTACAACCTCCGACCCTTACACCTGAATTCAGGAAGCATCTGGGAGGTTGTAAAGGACCCAAGGGCCCCTGCCCCTTGGGCCTGCCTCTCCGACAACGACGCCCGCGGCCCCTTCACCACTTATCTCTCTTCTATTGCGGCGTTAATGTCTCGTGTAACCCTTTTCACCGGCTCGGAGTCAGTAATTTTATTGGCACAACACATCTGACACGATAATTTGTGCGCGGGGGCCGTCACTCAGCTGCAATTATCGTTATTATATTGAATGAGACATTCGAAAATTTAGCTTTTACGACATTAAAAGTCCTCCACGAGGATTTTTACATTTTCGGCGAGTGCTAGCAGTAAAGTCGCGATTCCTAGCAGCAAACTCGCGACTTCTAGAACCTAGCAGCAAAGTTAGGAGGAAACTCACTTTGAGAGTTGAATTTCACTCCTAGGACCCTTTAATAATGCCGCCCCAGTTCTAAGGGTGGGGCCAGGGGATGAGGGAAGAGAGATGAGTTTTTCTAGCAGGCAAGTGTGAAATGCCGAGATTTTTCTCTTTTCTACTACTCCCAGTCCCACATGTTCTCTGCGTGTATCGAAACACACGAGAAATTAATCAAGACAAGGAGAGGGTTTTGCCGGCTGCCCAGGATTGAACCTGCGACCAGCGTGATGGGAGAGCCACTACTTTACCAGTCGGCCAAAGAGGTACCCCGCTCGTCCATCAGGCCTAGTTGCCGCACTACAAGTGTACTGAGGCAGGCCCATTGGTAGGGTGAGGCAAGCAGGGACTTTGAGGTGAGGTACGGATGCCCGGGACACTCGGCTGTTTCTATGGCAACAAAGTAAACTGAGAGAGGAAAAGTGAGGTGGACAGGGCAGGCGGAGCTCCCCAGTGCATTCCACCGGGTGTTGATGATGAATTTTAACACTGATGTTGTGTGTATGTGTATTTGTTTACAGAGGACTACATCAAAGAGGTAAATACAAGAGCAGAAGTAGTAAAATTAAAGCAAAATTAAGGCAGCACAAACCACTCAGGGTCATATATCACAGCACACTGACATAGCACAGCACACAGCAGGCAAGTAACAATTTGCAACAGCTGACATGTTCGGAATACGCACTGGACAGAGTATATTAATCCAAGTGGAGTGTAGTAAGAGGTGAGTTTGCTGGACACAGCAGGAACCGAGAAGATGTGACCTCATGTCATGGAAGTTTGTGGGGGGGGGGGGAGAGAGAGAGAGAGAGAGAGAGAGAGAGAGAGAGAGAGAGAGAGAGAGAGAGAGAGAGAGAGAGAGAGAGATTGATTCTCATAGAACAACATTGGCGAAAAATGAATTTGGTGATCTGAATTTTTTGTTTATACAAGTTTATTGCAAATAGTTTTCATTTGCTGTCTTACTGATCATAAATGACTTAAATTTCTATACACACATAAAGCCTTTGAACATAATTGGTTTCTCATGGAGGGGAAAGAGTTTCTCAGGAAAAGACATACTGAGGAGGAGCCTTTGGTCATAGTGTTTGTTGTGCAAGGAAGACATCTCAGTTGTCCTGAGCTGAATAATTTTTAAATTAGCAATGTCCTTTGTATGACAGGGAAAATAGAGATGTATCATGCACTCCAAGTGAAGGTTGAGTAAACTACTGTGTGGTATTAGTATAACATGTTATTGTTTTATTGAGAAGTTCCAGTTAATGAAGCCCAGTATGCTATTCATTCAAAAATTTCTATTTCCACTCATAGTTTCACATTAGTAGTGTTGCTGTTGTACATTACACCTTCATTTAATTACCCAAACGTGCTCCATGAACACTCAGGCAAGGGTGTCCACTTCCTCAATGTGATGAGAATGGATGTTGTCATGATCTTGAAAATGGACGGTGCCACGGACCTTGCCACCACGCAGCACCACCGAACCCACAGAGTCGTCGGGCCACATGAGTGAGTACGGCAGCTTGTCGACAGGAACCACTGAGGCCTCATCTCTGCCAAGTGGGATAGTGTACTTCAATATCATTATTACCAATAGTATTAATATTATTTCAAATATCATTATTACAGTCAGCCCCTGATTTACATCATTTAGACTGATATGAAATTCGACTTTACAATACTTTTCATGACTTGGCAAAGCAGCCTACACCAGATGACCAAGACCAAGACTTGGACTGGACCAGCACCATATTGTAATGCAGTAATACCTTGGTTTACGAGTGCCTTAGTTTACGAGTGTTTCTTCTCCCTTTGTACAGCGGCACAACAATAGCCTTTCTCCAGTCTTCTGGCACCTCACCCTGTTCCCATGCTGGGTTACACATCCATAACATTCATTCCACAACTACACCTCCTCCACACTTCAACATTTTTGCTGTTAAGCCATCAGCTCCAGGGGCCTTTCATACTTTTAACTTCTTCATTGCCTCCTCTATCTCACCTCTCTCCACCCTCCCCTGTGGATCTGGCTGCCCTACACATTGATCTTTATTCCCACACTACATAGTCACTTCTGCTCTCCCTCCCACACTCCCATTCATTACAGTCTCAAAGTGCTGCTTCCACACCTCCCTTACCTCCTCATTCCTTCTCACAAGCACCCCATCTCTCCTTATCATGCCACAAATGTCATTCTTTTCTCCCCCTTTTCTCTTTTAACTTCTCTCCAGAAAAGTTTATTGTTCTGGTGTTTTGCTGAAATTTTCCTGCCAAAATCCTCATCCACTCTCCCTTTATTTTCCCTAACCAGCCTCTTCACCAACATCTTACTCTCCCTGTAGCTACTTTCTCATCTCCCTCTCGCCTCCTCCGTCACATTTCTCTAACATTTTCTTGTAGTTCCTTCTTTTCTATCTCAAATGTCTCTTTTATCTCATCCGTCCACCACGCACTCCCTTTTTTTCCTTTTCCACACGACCTATACCTGACTACTTCCTTAGTTGCCCTGACCGCTGAACTCTTCAACGCCTCATAAACCTCCTTCACTCCTTCACTGTGTTCTATCCCTGCTCTTGCTCTTTCAAGTATTTCGTCGATTTTCCTCCAATGCATTTCCGTGGCCATTGCCACGCACTTTCTCACTTGTTAGTTCCTTCCTACCCTTTACCTTCCTCCCATTCCCTCTGAATTCCCATTCCTCTTTCTTCCTAATTTTGGTCGTAACCGTGAAGTGATCAGATCCATTAAACATTCCTCTCACAACCTTTGCATCCACTACAGAAGCCCCCTGCCGTTCACGGGTATTTGGTTCCACGAGATTCCCATGATCTGTGAATCCTTGATCGACAGGACTATAATCAAATAGGGAAAAAAACTTTTCCTTCTAACATAACGATCGAATAAAAAAATTGAATTTTAAGGCATTTCTAAGCATTTTTACATATTTACACACATCTGAAGACATTGAGGAATGCTTGGAGGCTATGATAAACTAAAAAAGGCTGTATAAACTCCACTGTAGAGCACTGCCGCCCTCACTCGCACGTGGTAAACAAACTGTCTTTTTCTTCTTGTAACCTGTTCCACTTTGTATCGCTTTTAGGTTGTTTACTTCTTTCTTCTATCACTTCCTGTTTGGTAAGTTTCAACAAATATTCTGTCTGTTTTTTTCTTACCCCGATTGACTATATAACCTTTTCTTTCAGCTGACTTCTCTTCCAGCTTCAAGGTAAACACTAAATGCACAACGTTCGAGCTGGGCGCTACAGACCGCGTATACGCGAGTTTTCATCCATGTTCGGTGGGGGGTGTTGCAATTACCCTACCCGCATATAAGCGAATCCGTGAACGGTGAGGCCGTGAATGGCAGGGGGCATCTGTACATCCTGCCTCAACCTCATATCTACAGCTATATAATCTATTACACTCCTCATGTCTCCCCTTGCCCATGAACAGTCAAACCTCGATTTACAAGTTTAATTTGTTCCGGAATTTTGCTCGCACACCAAAACACTCATAAACCAAAATGAATTTCCCCTTTGAAATTAATGTAAATCCCATTAATACGTCCCATATCTCAAAAAAATATTTATACAGTAAACCCTCAGTTATCCGGGTGCACCATATCCAACCTCGCCCGTATCCGGGAGTTTAAAAAAAATATTCGATTTTTTCCAAAAAATATTAAAAAATTGTCGCGCGCCGCCAAAAGTTGTTCAAATTGCCCACGCAATGCCTCTATGCTCTGTCCGGGTGGCGTACTGCACCCGTAAGGCGCACCCCAGCTTGCACATAGCAATGATATTGACGTCCTGGTGCGAAGGTTCGCAGGAAAGCTGTGTGCTTCTTAGTACAACTGGCATGTAAATGTCCTTGCCGAGCGCTGCAGACCATATCGAAGTGACGAGAGTCAATGCAGTGCAGGTTTAAATGGCGGGAGTGTCGAAGGACTGTTTAAATGAAACACACAGTGCGAACCCAAGCTTAAGCCTTGATGACTGCCTAAGTCCAGACTGGACTATGTGAGCAGGGCTCCGTCCCCGTGGAGAAGGCGTGCGGGTCCACTAGCACTCCTGCGGGAGTGAGGCCGGAATAAGAAATGTGGATAAGTACCACCCTCGGTCCGACATGTGGAAGAAGGATTTCACCATGCTTACGGTAAGGCGAGTAAAGGGGCCCACAGGGGTTCGGGAGTCCCGTGGGCCAGCCCGATCTTGAGGTGCAGGCTGGCCGTAAATCGTGGTTACTTCTTGTAGCTGGCCTCCCCGTGGTCCTGCTGGATGCACTGTGTAGGGGGTACCCGCCGCCCCCCTGGCTCGCAAGGGCAACACAGTGTAACTAAACAGCAACAGATCACCGCGCAAGAAGATGCGCCAGGTTGTCATTGACTCCTTGGTTATCCCCCCCACTCACACTCAGAGTGGGGCGGCCTGGCGTACTTGCCCGGCGTCTGTGGGCCTTCAGGCTCATTGCCGGGCTTGAAAGGGTAGCGACCTGGGGTGCCTGCCCAGGCATCCGTATAGAAGCCTGCTTAGAGCACTTGATGCTCGTTGCCAGCCCGGACCGCTTCGGGTATTGCTCTGGTATGCCTTCTGGTTGACCCGGGTGGTAAAGTCCACGGTGCTCGTAGCCATGAGGTTGCTAACACAGCTACACAGTGATAATTAAAGCTGCAGGCGTGCACCTAAGAACAGCACAGAGCGTCGGCCTTCCAGTTTTGTAAAACAGGACCCGTAAAAAGTTTCTTGTGGCAGTGCTGGGTCTGCTAGAAAGCCTACATGGTAAACACTATGGTGCAGACTTGGGTGACAAAGTTGCCACAAATACCTGGGCTTTTCTGGGTTGGGTCCAGGTCCCGCTGCTGTGATTGGCCAGGCAGGGGAACATTAGCTGCTGCCTGTGAACATGGGGCTAGGCACCCCAGCAATGGGTTAGCGGCTGAGGATGGCATGCCTAATTGCTGAATCCCAAGTAACAGATCACCCCAAGGTGCAGCAGGACTGTGATAAGCCAGGGAGAGATTGCCGTGAGTGCTAACCATGACGACGCTGCTCGAACCCTTTTCTCAGTGCCCAGAGCACGTCAATCACGCGCATTTCACTCCCTGGTGCAGACTGACTGCTACAAAGCCATGGAGCATACTATAGGATGAGTATGGACAGAAGCACCTATGCAGTACTCTGTCGTTGCCTTTATGGCAGGCCATGATCCAAAGTTGGGTTTTCAGGTCCATAGACTTAACCTACACCATATCCGGGTGCCCCCGTGGCTCTATTAACCCAGATACCAAAGGGTTTACTGTATAAAAATCATTATATATGTTATTTTTTAAAGAATTAAAGTTATTTTACTACAAATAGTGATGATAAATTTTATGAAAGACAAATCAATCTGTTACGGTTGTTACGGAGACTCCCGCAACCACTA
This sequence comes from Eriocheir sinensis, assembly GCF_024679095.1. Classification (NCBI taxonomy): domain Eukaryota; kingdom Metazoa; phylum Arthropoda; class Malacostraca; order Decapoda; family Varunidae; genus Eriocheir; species Eriocheir sinensis. The sequence continues at coordinate 138,034 of NW_026111730.1, forward strand.
GCTACACTCGAGGGTTAGGCTTCACCCCGGGGTTTAGCAGCCGCAGTTTCCCTATTCTTGGGGCACCGGAACTACCTTTGACCACTAATGTGAAGCTAACTCGACGTATCGTCTGAGATGGAGGGTGAACAGGAGTCAGTCACGTCCAGGAGGGCATACAAGCTGCCGAGGCTCGCCCCCTGTTCCTGTTGCGAGCAGAGTATCCACCGTTCATGTTTTCTTCTTTGCAGCACCATCCCTTTTAACCATCATTCTGAGGGATATTGTTAAAGCACAAAGAACTCACACTGCAGTGCTGAAAACACGACACAAGCGCACGGATGCTATTTCTACGAGTTTACAAAGCAGACTGAGACAAAAGCCGTCACCTGCTGGTCAAGAATTACATTAAACCAAGCCAGAATTAACCCCAAATCTTGCAAAATTCTTGCATTTCTTGTTCTGGTATGTCAGATTTTAAAAATTTCCCCCAATTCTTGGCAAGAATCGGGGGTCCTGCGCAAGCCGCAGCGAGGCTGGGTACAGCCACTGTCTTGTTGGCCAAACCTCTGTAGGCTTGTGGCGATGACCATTTCCTGAGCTTCCTATGGGTAACCCTGCCAGGTGGGGGTGGACATAGAGTTCATGAGGTTACTGTTGTGTTACTGTTGCACCACAGACCATTTTAAAGCATCACTGTAGGATAAGTAAGAACTTCCCGGTATGAAAACATCATCATTGTTAGAAACAAGAAACTGAAACAATGCCATTTGTCAATACGTATTTTGTAGAGAAAAAGGATGTTTTAAGAAACTCCGTTGCATGGAATGATGCTAAGTAGCTAATGAAATACTCCTAATGAACTGTAGATCCTGTAACTGTGACTAAATTACCACTTGTTGTCCTTGATGAGTGACAAAATGAGAAATAGTATTGGTTCATCCAATCATCATCATCATTTCATCGATGCCTGCTCCTAGGAGCTCCCACCAGGGGATGGCCACGGCAGAACAGTTTCCATCTTTCTCTATCCAGACACTCCCTCCTTGCCTGCTCAAAGTGGAAGGAACCTTGTGTCCTTCAATGCCTCAAAAACTCAGTTTCTCCACCTATCAACTCGACACAATCTTCCAAACACCTATCCCCTATTCTTTGACAACACTCAGCTATCACCATCTTCAACACTAAACATCCTCGGTCTATCCTTAACTCAAAATCTCAATTGGAAACTTCACATCTCCTCTCTCGCTAAATCAGCTTTCTCGAGGTTGGGCGTTCTGTATCGTCTCTGCTAGTTCTTCTCCCCCGCGCAGTTGCTATCCATATTCAGGGGCCTTGTCCTCCCTTATATGGAGTATGCATCTCACGTGTGGGGGGGGCTCCACTCACACAGCTCTTCTGGACAGAGTGGAGTCTAAGGCTCTTCGTTTCATCAGCTCTCCTCCTCCTACTGAGTCTTCTACCTCTTAAATTCCATCGCAATGTTGCCTCTCTTTCTATCTTCTATCGATATTTCCACGCTGACTGCTCTTCTGAACTTGCTAACTGCATGCCTCCCCCCCTCCCGCGGCCCCACTGCACACGACTTTCTACTCATGCTCATCCCTATACTGTCCAAACCCCTTATGAAAGAGTTAACCAGCATCTTCACTCTTTCATCCCTCATGCTGGTAAACTCTGGAACAATCTTCCTTCATCTGTATTTCCTACTGCCTACGACTTGAATTCTTTCAAGAGAAGGGTATCAGGACACCTCTCCTCCCGAAATTGACCTCTCTTTCGGCCACCTCTTTTGATTCTTTTTTAAGAGCAGCGAGTAGCGGGCTTTTTTTTTATTATTGTTTCCTTTTTTTTGTGCCCTTGAACTGTCTCCTTTGTTGTAAAAAAAAAAAGAAAAAAAAAAAGCAGTTTGTTTTAATCCTTTTAGCCCAGACGAGGAGCAAGTCTCCATAATACTACATTGGACTGGCCATCCATTGATGGCCTCTAATACTTTTATCGAGTTTTAGAGGCAGGAGCGATGGCCAGAGGGCGGCAGGAGAGTAGGGAATGCTTGAGACTTGTGTCTATAAATGTAAATGGTTTTAGATGAGGAAAAGAGGAGAGTGATGATTGAAAACTTTGTGAATGGTGTTGGGAGTGAGTGAGGCGCATATTCGAGGAACCGGTAAGAGTGATGGTAGAGAGGGTATGTGGGAGAGTGTGCCTGGGGGGGTTGTATGGACGGGGATAGATGACAAGTATAGAAGCAGGAGAAAGGAAGGATGTGCTATTGTGATTTCTGAAAGAGTGTAGAATGGTGTGACTGATGATGGTTGGAAGGGATCAAGAATTGTGTGGGTGAAAGGAAAAGTAGGTTTAGTAAAGTATGCATGGGTGTGTATTTATGCACCAGTAAATGTGAAAAGTAAAAAAGGACTGAGAGAAAGGGAAGCTTTTTGGGAGGAAGTGAATGCATGTTTGAAGAGTTTTGAGAAAGAAAGGAAACTTATTATGATGGGAGATATGAATGCTAAAGTGGGTGATGAATGTGTGATGGATGTGGTGAGAAAATGGGGGATACCTGGGAAGAATGAAAATGGAAAGTGCCTGGTGGATGTCTGTGCTGAGAGGGGAATGTTCCTAGCGAACACCTTTCAGCACAAGAATATCCACCGATACACATGGAGGAGGGGAGAAGATTATGAGCAGAAAGGATTGATTGATTATGTGGCAGGAGATGGAAGACGTAGAAAGGATATTTGTGATGCGAAGGTAGTAAGAGGAATTTTCGATGGCTCTGACCATCTTGCAATGCTGGCAAAATTAAGGCTGAAGGAAAAGTGGGTGTTTGAAAAGAAAGGTGAAAAAAAAAAGAAATATTGGAGATAGAAGAGTTAAAGGAAAGATGAGTATAACGAGAAATGCCAGGGGGGTATTTTTTGACGAATATTTTTTAAACTGACTAAATTAGTTTTTCTCGCTCAATACGTCGGGGATGCTATGTACTACCAGGTAATGAAGCATAATTTTGTAGAATATTGAAAAATGGTCCCTTTAAGAGATTTAAATGTCCCACGCTGTTACGTCATATCATGCAAGCACACGTGGTATTTCTCAGAGCTTGTACGCACGTGAAATTCACATTAGAAATAGTCTTTTTCCCTCTAAATTTTGTCATCCGTCATCCTTCTATCCACTCGTGACAGCTGTCGAATGTGAAATACGCACTCTGCTGCTCAGTTCTCACCCAGATGTTGACTGGGGAGGACGTTGAAATTTTTCGCTGCGCTACAACCCAAAAACATCTTTACAATGATGTACAAGCGCAAAGCAACCATGAGCAGATTTATGATTATGAAGAAGGCTTCTGGAACAAAATGGAGACCCAGGAAACATGCAAGAAAGCAACGCTAGAAGCAAGAGTCACGACTCCGTCTTCACACCAACCTAACTGCCACCACCACCACCACCACCTTTGAGTGATAATACTTTTTATTATAAAGGGGGACCAGATGCCTTATCCTTCTCCAGTAAGTGAACAAGGTATAAACAATCATATGTGAAGATTTCATGCCAATCAAATGAATACAAATGGCAAGACACATGACATGGAAAAAAAAAAAATTCACACTTCAAAAAATTTCACAAAATCGACAAAACGTCTGACAGTCTTTTGTAAGGTAAACTACAACTAAATGGCAATTTTTCTCATTTTGTACATTTTAAAAAATGTAAAAAGAAAATGGGAGAAAAAGTGGAGAAAATCATTAGTGATTTTTTTTTTTCGAAGCCAAAACAAAAAATCAAAAATTTACAAAATGAGAAATGTAGATATACACACAAAGTTTCTATGGTATTTTTTTCAAAGCAATTAACTAAAAACTAAAGTCTGTGAAACAAAAAGAAGATTTTATGCTCTGTTGAGTCTCCCCTACACATTCACCCAGGAGGGACCCCCCCTGGGGCCCTCCTTAAGTGAAAAATGGGAAAGTGTAAAAGATAGTACAGATATTGAAAAAGGTTTTGGAACATTTAAAGAAGTACCGTAGCGCAGGGGTATTCGGGACGATTTTGTGATTTTTTTGTTAATAACTTCTTACCTTCGAGCATTTTGGGATCATGTTTAGGCTCATTTTGTAGGTCTTTGTAAGGGCTATCTCTTGGTGTGCATGAAAAAAATTCAGTGGCTACCCAGTATTTTTAAAATAAAAAAACAAAACAAAAAAAAAAAAAAAAAAAATAAGAGCGTCCTGAGTTGCCCCGACATCTGGGGCTATTCGGGACACTTACAAAAAAATAAATAAATAAATAAAAACATGCTACAGAATAATTTAATGGTACTCACATGTTGTTGATGATGAATAACAATAAATTGTTTACATTGATATATACTAGGAAAAGTATTGGTGTCAGTACTGATCCTTGAGGCACCCCACTATCTACATTTCTCCATTCCAATTTCATGTTTTTTACCACTGTTCTCATTTCTCTTCCCTTTAAGTAACTTTCCATCCAGTTTATCATTTTCCCTTTCAGTCCTCTATTTTCCGGCTTCCATAGTAGTCTTGTATGTGGAACTTTGTCAAAAGCCTTTTTCAAGTCCAAATACACAGTCTACCCATCCATCCCTCTCCTGTGTTATGTCAGCCACTCTCAAGTAGAAGCTCAATAAGTTTGTTGCACATGAACGTCCTTGTCTAAAGCCATACTGTTAATCTGTAATTATATTGTGTTCTTCCAGAAATTTTATCCATTGTTTCTTTATCACTTTTTCACGTATTTTACAAACTATACTGGTCTATAGATCAGAGGTTCCTCCTTGTTTCCACTTTTATATATAGGGACCACCTCAGCTCTACGCCATTCCTTTGGTACTTTACCAGTTGATGTTGATCATTTTATGATATCATATACCGGTCCATCCAGCTGATGTCTGCATTCTTTCAAAATAAAACCTGAAACTCCATCCAGTCCTATTGCTTTCCTTTCTTCCAGCTCCTCCATTATTTTGTATATCTCTTCTTTAGTTACGATTACTTCATCCATTTGAATATTTATCTTGTCATATTGTGGTTCATTAAATTGTGATTCTTTTGTAAAAACTTGTTGAAACCTTTTGTTTAGTAGCTCAGTCATGTCTTTAGGATCTTCGGTTATCTTGTTTCCATCTTTCAGTCAATTATTTTGGTGACATGACACTTATTTGCACATTATAATCAACACAAAACATATAAATTTACTATAGTACATTGTTTGGTAACTTTTGCCAACTGTCTCGTGTTACCCCGAGGTGTTGTCCTGAATTACCCCGGGTTGCAGACATGGCCACCATTTTGTTTTCTATGAAGCAATATTTTTATTCTTACAATGGGATGTTGTCAGATAAATTCTACATTCAATACTGTATAATATGTAATGATCGGCTGAATAGTTTTTTCTCCACAGACCTTAGCAGGACCAACTTTGAAAATATGGTATAAAAAAAAAAATAATAATTTGAGTGTTCAAAAGAATCATTTTCACTTTTGGAGGGTAGACATATATATAATAAAAAGGTTGAAATTTACTACCTATATTTTAGATTTGGAAAAATCGACGAACCTTAGCCGCTTAAGACGTTTAAAGCGATTTCAGAAATTTGTCCCGTATTACCCCAGCGCTACAGTAAAGTTAACTACAACAAAAAAGTGTTAGGGATGAAAGTGGTGAGGGATGGAAAAAGTAAAGGAAATTCATGGTGGACAGAAGAGATAAGGAGGATAGTAAAAGAGAAAAGGGAACTTTTTAAGAAAACTCAAGAAAGAAATGTGGCTGAGCAAGTAAAAAGGGAAGGAAAAAGAAATATAGAGAATGAAAAATTAAATTAAAACAAGCAATAAAAGAAAGTAAGAAGAGAGTTGATGAAGACTTTGGAAAAAGACTAAGTGAAAAATATAAAGGGAACAGAAAATCATATTGGAAAGAAGTAAAAAACGAAAGAAATGCAGAAAATATCTCCCCAAGTAAAATAAATGAAGTTATGAATGAGAATGGAAAGATGTTGAAAGACGGGGAAGCTGTGAAGGAGAGATGGAGAGATTATTTCAAAAACTTAATGAATTTTGAGGATGGACGTCCAGCAGCTGTAACAGCAGCAGTTTTGAGTGGAGGTAGAGGAGAGTATATAAAGAAAGAAGTATAACATATGAAGAAGTAAATCAGGCAATAAAAAGATTAAAAAATGGAAAGGCAGCAGGAATTGATGGAATCACAGCAGAAATGTTGAAGTGTGGAGGAGATGAAGTCGTGAAATGGATGGTCAAGATATATGAAGTAGCATGGGAGGGGGGGGCAGCAGACTGGACGAAAGCCATCATTGTCCCAATTTACAAGGGGAAAGGCAGGAGAGGGGAATGTGGGAGCTGTAGAAGTATAAGTCTCCTGAGTATACCCGGAAAGGTACATGGAAAAGTCATAATAAAGAAAATCAGTGAAGAACAAGGAGGCTTCAGGAAGGGAAGGGGATGTGTGGATCAGATATTTGCCTTCAGGATGGTAGTAGAAAAAATAATAGCAAAAGGAAAGAAACTATACACTGCCTTCATGGATTTGGAAAAAGCTTATGACAGCGTCGATTGGATTGCATTGTGGGATGTTTTAAAAATATTTGGTGTGGGAGGAAAACTGCTTAGTGCAATAAAGTCTTTCTATGAGGATGCATCTGCATGTGTCAAAATTACTGGAGAAACAAGTGAACATTTTGAGATAAAAATGGGCTTGAGGCAGGGGTGTGTCATGTCACCATAGTTGTTCATTATCTATATGGATGGTGTTATGAAAGAAATGAAGGGCAAAGTTGGGGAAGTTGGAGTAAAAATGTATGCTGAGGGAAGGAAGTGGGTGCTGAATTCAATCCTATTTGCTAATGACACAGTGCTCATTGCAGAAAATGAAAGTGACACAAAATTTGGTCAGTGTTTTTGATAGTGTCTATAAAAGGAGAAAGCTGAAAGTAAATGTCAACAAAAGTAAAGTGATGGTTTGTGAGTGAAGTAGAAGTGAGATTGTAGATTTTGTATGCCCATATAGAGTGGGAATTGAATGTGAAAAACAATGCAAAATAATTTTGAATGGTGAAGAAATGCAGGAGGTCAATGAGTTTAAGTACCTTGGATCAGTTATGTGCAGGGTGGATTGGTTTAAACCATGTTTTTTTTGTTTGTTTGTTTTTAAATAAACCCAATGGTTATTTTTTTTTTTCAGTATTGGTCATTATATTTTAAACTTTGAATGTGGATCATGGAATTTCAGGTATTCAGGGTAATATATTGTTACGAATGTGCTGTATGTGTATGATTGTATGTGTAATGTGATGAAATTGTAGCATGATGCAGTGTTAGCTCAGCATGGTGCAACTCTATGTGTTGGGATGAGAGAGAAAGAGGGAAGCCCGGGGCCACCGGCCGCCGGGCAGGGGAGTCGCGAGCGGAAGCGAGTGTGAGCAAGATGCGTGTCTGGGCTGGCGGGGGTTCAGCTGAATGCCCCGTTCATGAGCTGTGTGCGAGTCTGTCGTGCCTCTGTGTGCCCGATTAACTGTTCTGTGCCCTTGAGAGTTGCTGTACCGTGTGAGGAACCTGTCATTAAACTAGAAATTAGTGTTGAACGTGTATCCTTTGTGCCCTGCCTCGTTCCCTCCTCCCCTCGGTGTTCTGTGTGGGCCATTGTCAGTGACTGGTGCCCGTGTGGTTGTTCTGGGGATCACGCCGCCTGCCTGCCCGTGGATGGTGTGTGGTGGGGGGTGGCGTAACAATATCATTATTTTAGTGTTATATGATATTAATTTTATAAGACTTCAAACATTGTAATATTAAACATATGAGAATTTTATTAACATTTTAGGCTTTTAGCAAAGGGATGACTCACTGTAAATTAGTTTCCATTGAGGAACTGCACGATATATATATATATATATATATATATATATATATATATATATATATATATATATATATATATATATATATATATATATATATATATATATATATATATATATATATATATATATATATATATATATATATATATATATATATATATATATATATAGGTAACTCGATTTACGCGAGTTTGGTTTACGCGTTTTTAAATAACGCGGGGTCCAAAATCCAAATAAATGTTTAATTTAAGCGTTTTTTTCACTTATACGCGATATTTTATGGAGTGGCCACCAGATGTCTCACGCAACTGGACTCACACGGCCACACAGCTGGGCTCAGTTCTTCCCGCGCGCCACTTGAACAACAATACAGTACCCAGAGTATATACAGAGAGGTATTCCATCCGCGCATCCCAGGTCACGTGACTGTGACTCATGTGAGCCTCAGGTCGGTGCGAGGCTGGGGCTCATTCACTCAGTCTAACCTTGACATCAGCTCGTTGCGCACGCGCCGCCTCCCAGTTCCCAAGCAATCTGACCTCGCCCGCAACCTTGAGACCAGATTTTTTTTTTGCCTTAAAATGCCCAATAGTTGTGCTGTGCGCTGCTGCCATAACACGAAAAAGAGGACGAAAGGATGTATAAGGTTTTTCCGTTTCCCGAGAGATGAGAAACTGAGAAAAAGATGGATTTTGTTGTGTGACAGAGACTCCAATTTCAATGCAAGTAATGCAATGGTGTGCTCCATCCACTTTCTTCCAAGTGACTACAACCATAGTCTACTGAACACGCACCGTCTACTTGGAAAAGAACTACCAAGAAATATAAGAATACTCAAGGAAGATGCAGTTCCTTCCATCAATTTGTGTGAAGGTAAGCTTATTTCGTATTTTTTTATTTCTACATGATATTTGTCTCATTACTTGCATGTGCTACACCTTGTAATAGGTCAAAGCGCTCCAGTTTCTGGGGTTGAGCTAGGTTATGTTAGGTTAGGTTCTTATTAAATTGAATCATGGATTTTATTTCAGCATATGTTGAGTTTTAAAGTCTAGAATATAGAATATTTATTTATTTAAGGCGCCAAGATTCTCCAATAGGCGCCTTGGATCTGTCTATATATCTAACAAACTATCTATATATCATAATACAAAAGTTTAGAAGTAGTGAGTGTAGAGTCAAGCTGTAGTCAGGATGGAGTGAGAGGAGTATGGAAATCCCTAGAGGGTCAGAACCCCTCCTGCAGCTTAGGAGCACGTGCAACCAGCGTCAGGTCTCAGTCAGGTCAAGGAAAATGGCTGTCCTTCATTCTTCTTCTTTATTACTATTATTATTATTATCTCTCTCTCTCTCTCTCTCTCTCTCTCTCTCTCTCTCTCTCTCTCTCTCTCTCTCTCTCTCTTCTGTGTGTATGTGTGTGCTATGGATCCAATGGCTTGAACCTAAAATTACAGGGCGGTTAAATTTTCTTAATTTCACTTTTCAAGTGTTAGCCACCCTTGGAAAAACCCTGGATACGGCACTGTAGTTATTATCATTATTATTATTACTATTATAGTTATTATTGCTGTTATTATTATAATTATAATAAAAATAATAATGGTAATAATAACAATAATAATAATAATAATAATTTATTACTATTACTACTATCTTTCATTATTATTATGGTCATCATTATCATAATTATATATATTTTGCATTGTATTGCAGATGACATTACAACAAGTGAAGCTGATAACCCTCCTGACGGGGAAGCAGACAGGTGTCCTGGTGAAAAGGTCAAATTTCCCCGGCTTGGTGTACAACCGTCTCACTCACCTACTGCACAAGCTAAATCAAGTAAGTACCATTTATGATTCCATTTCCCCCACCCACCTTCTCTCTCTCTCTCTCTCTCTCTCTCTCTCTCTCTCTCTCTCTCTCTCTCACAACATGGCTTCCGAAACAAAAGATCCTGCCTATCAAATCTATTAACCTTTTATAACGACCTCTTCACTGTTTATGACGTAACCAAATCACTGGACGTAGTCTATCTTGATTTCCAGAAAGCGTTTGATAAAGTCCCGCATCATAAATTACTTTACAAATTAAAACAAATAGGTATTGACGGTCAGGTAAACCAATGGATCGCGAATTGGTTGAGCAACAGACAACAAAGAGTAGTGATTGACGGATTTAACTCAGAGTGGGCGCCTGTCACTAGTGGCGTCCCTCAGGGCTCGGTTCTTGGCCCAGTGCTCTTCATTATTTACATCAACGACGTGGATGTTGGACTCAATAACCGCATTAGTAAATTTGCAGACGACACAAAGATTGGTAACTCGGTTCTCACTGACGAAGACAGGCAAAGCCTCCAAGAGGATTTGCACAAAATTTCAGCTTGGTCGGATAGATGGGAGATGCCCTTTAACGTAGACAAGTGCCAGGTCCTTCAAGTTGGAACGAGGAATAAGAAGTTTGATTACGAAATGCGCGGCGTTAAACTCAAAAGCGTTCAATGCGTCAAGGACTTGGGGGTCAAAATCGCGTCAAACCTCAAATTCTCACAGCAATGCATCGATGCAGCAAATAAAGCGAACAGAATGTTGGGCTTCATTAAAAGAAACTTTTATTTAAGAATAAAGATGTAATACTCGCTCTACAACAGTTTAGTCAGACCCACTTGGAATATGCGGTACAGTTTTGGTCTCCTCACCATGCAAAGGATATTGCTAAATTAGAAGGTGTTCAGCGTCGGGCAACGAAATTATCCCTTCCTTGCGCAACAAATCCTCTGAAGAAAGGCTTTCTACCCTTAACATGTTCTCTCTTGAGAAAGCCGCCGAGGAAAACTGATCGAATGTTTTAAAATACTTAATGGTTTCACGAATGTAGACAGATCAACATTGTTTATGATCGATGACACTTTGACGAGGAACAATGGCGTAAAACTCAGATGTAGACAAGTAAATTCAGACTGCACCAAATTTTTCTTCACCAACGCTAGAAAAGCGAGAATGGAATAAGCTCCCATCATCAGTGGTCCAGTGTAACACGATTGACTCCTTCAAAAATAAGCTCGACCGTCACTTCCTTCAACTTAATATCAACTAGAGTAGAAATGCAACGTTTTGGAGTCTTCTGATTAATGTAAAATCACTTAGGTTTAAGGACAGACCACCAAGTCTGGACCATGGGGTCTGTGTGGTCTGATTTTCTATGTAAATCTATGTAAATCTCTCTCTCTCTCTCTCTCTCTCTCTCTCTCCACTTCCAAATCTTTTAAATCATGCCTCGGTTGCAGCAACCATATTCTAAACACAGGCAACTTGTACTATATTTTACTATTATCATGAACATTTATATGCCTGTTATTATTTCACCTCATTTTTACTATTTTACTTTTCGTTGCAGGTATCCTGACAGCACGTGAGGTTGACGACCTAAGTGACAGTAAAGCAGACTTGTTTTCATCACCCAGCCTCCCTACAGAAATGGAAACCTCTTGCCACCAACAATCAACAACCATAGAGGATTATCAAGACACCATACGTAAGCTTCAAGAAGAAAATTTGACTCTTAAACAACAGCTACAAAAGCAACAAGGCAAAGAAAGTGCGGTAAATGCAAAGATTAAAGAAATTTTCAGCCCTATGTTTACTAACACTCAGTTAAATGCATTGATAACCGGACAACCAGTGAGGAAATGGTCAGAGGAAGATATAGCTTCTGCATTCTATATGAATAGTTTAAGTCCAAAATTTTATGAATTTCTAAGAACAAAGAAGGGTTTTCCATTGCCATGCAAATCGACATTAAACCTAAAAGCAAATACATTTCCATGTGAACCTGGCATTTTAGATTCAGTTTTATCAATTCTTAAAGTAACTTCGGAGTCACTCACTGAACTGGAAAAACTTGCAGTAATATCCCTTGATGAAATGGCAATTAAAGAAGAGTGGTGCTATGACAAAGGCAAAGACATACTTTATAAACCACATCAAAAGGTAACAGTTGTCATGCTCCATGGACTGATAGGCAAATGGAAACAACCTATTTATTATGATTTTGATACAAAAAACATGGCGGAAATTTTGATGGATATAATAAAGAAGGTTGAGAAGGCTGGCTATCCTGTTGTTGCGCTTGTACATGATCTGGGGCCAGCCAATTTGAAATTGTGGAAGGCATGGGGTATAGACCCAATAGGAACAAAAAAAATATCTATTGAGAATCCATGCGCTGCTGACCGGCAAATATAAGTTTTTGATTATTTGCAACACTTTTTTAAGTTTATCATAAATAATTTCATAGATTATGTATTTTCCTGAAAATGGTAGCTACATATCAGATACATCTATTCGAGAGATGTTATCTGGAACAAGGACTGAATATGCCCTTGCACACAAAATTTCCGAAGCAGATTTGAATGTGGTTGGCCAGCAAAGGCAGAGAGTGAAACATGCTGCTCATCTCCTGTCAGAATCCTGCTCCAACTCCATAACCTATCTTGGAGAAAGAGGTCTCCTAAAGACTAAAAATTGGAGAGAAACTGCCGAGTTTATTAAGGCTCTCGATGAATGGTTTGACACCATGACTTCTCATGGCAAATGTACAAAAAGCAATCACGATTAGCTTTTGGAATCAATCTTGATGCTCAAATAACCATCTTGAATAATATGATTGACCTGATGATTAGCATGAAAGTTAATTCGCGAGAGGGGATTCTTTGCCTTTCAGAAAGGAGTCATTCTTTCCTCGGAGTCACTTAAAGGACTTTATAGTATGATCAAGGATTTATTTGGGGTTGATTATGTACTGACTAGGAGATTAAATCAAGACTCATTGGAACATTTCTTTGGCTGTATAAGGCAAATGACTAGCACATACGATCATCCTAATGCTGTCAATTTTAAATACAGAATTAGGAAATTGCTGCTCGGAAAGGTGTTCACCTTATGTCAAAAAGACAAATACTGTTAATGCAGAAGAAATTGACTGTTCTTCAAGTAACGCACGTAATCAAGTAATCCTGAAGAACAATGAGGAAAAATCCGATAGTGACAGAGATTTAGACAGAGAACTCAGCATAACAAGTAGAATTTTCAAAGATATAGAAATTCAGGAGATAGGCATGGACATTTCTGAATGGAAAGATGATGATTTAGAAATAAGCAAGGAAAACACATTATGGTCAGTTATAGAAGATGAAGCCTTGCTATACGTAGGAGGGTATGTTGTTAAAAAGTTTCAATTTAAATATCCTCATCTTGGCCAGAAATTGTCAGAAAACACGAAATGTAACAGTACATGGATAGAAAAACATAACAGAGGAGAACTACATGCTCTCCGCTGAGTTTTCTTCCCAGTTAGCAATGATGCGAAGAGCATTTATTGCTGTACATGGGAGTGGTCTCCAGGAGGGAAGAGACTGCTTGAAGTCAATGGTTAATGAGTTGGGAAAACATGTGGATTTGTCAAGTGATGTCCTTTATTTTTTTGCCAAAATTTCAGTTTTTTTAGAATGAGACACATGAACAGACAGATCATTGCAGAGAAAAAGAAGAACAAAGAGTGTAGAAGTGAGAAAAGGAAACTGATGAAACTTACAAGCTGATAAATAATGGTAGGTTCTAGGTAGCTCGTAAAAGTTTATGTAACATGTATGTGATGTAAGATGTGTCCTGTTTTGAAATATAGCTATAATAGTTTTGCATAATTCAGTACATTAAATGTGTGTTATACAAATAAATGTATGTTAATGTGAGTAATACTCTTACTGTTGTACATTTTACTGATTCCTCAATATATATCTTGTACAGAAAATGAGAGAGAGAGAGAGAGAGAGAGAGAGAGAGAGAGAGAGAGAGAGAGAGAGAGAGAGAGAGAGAGAGAGAGAGAGAGAGAGAGAGAGAGAGAGAGAGAGATAGAGAGAGAGAGAGAGAGAGAGAGAGAGAGAGAGAGAGAGAGAGTATGTCAAATTGGAATAGATGCCCTTAAATACAGAGAGAGAGAGAGAGAGAGAGAGAGAGAGAGAGAGAGAGAGAGAGAGAGAGAGAGAGAGAGAGAGAGAGAGAGAAAGGGGGGAGGGAGAGTATGTCAAATTGGAATAGATGCCTTAAATACAGAGAGAGAGAGAGAGAGAGAGAGTATGTCAAATTGGAATAGATGCCCTTAAATACAGAGAGAGAGAGAGAGAGAGAGAGAGAGAGAGAGAGAGAGAGAGAGAGAGAGAGAGATTCTTATTATAGTATGTCAAATTGGAATAAATGCCTCTTAAATACAGAGAGAGAGAGAGAGAGAGAGAGAGAGAGAGAGAGAGAGAGAGAGAGAGAGAGAGAGAGAGAGAGAGAGAGAGAGAGAGAGATTCTTATTATAGTATGTCAAATTGGAATAAATGCCTCTTAAATACAGAGAGAGAGAGAGAGAGAGAGAGAGAGAGAGAGAGAGAGAGAGAGAGAGAGAGAGAGAGAGAGAATTCTTGTTATTATAAATATGCCAGATTGAGAAATTGAAATAGAGCCCCTTAAATACAGACAGAAAGCTGAGAGAATGGGACCACTTGGTGGTTGAGAGGATGGGGGGGGTGAGTGATGGGGTGGGAGCGTATCACGGGCTACAGGAGCGCGTTTGGAGATCATCACCTTCACACAGCCCATCCCAGACTAACGCTGGCTCCCAGAGCGAGGCGGTCAAAGGAGGCTCACGTGACGCACATGCGCGGGCGAGACCAAAATAAGCCGAGCGGATGGAATACCTCTCTGTATATACTCTGACAGTACCTACGCTGCTACGCTACTCAACAATAAGGGTGGGCAGGTACCGGTACCAGTACCGGTACTAACGGTACCAGCAATACGGTACGGTACTGGTACCAGGCTGCTCGGTATTGGTACCAATACTAGCCAGCCCCTCATGGTGTTCCTCATTTCTTCCTCACACGAGAGAGGCTGAGAATGAGTGCCCGAGTGGATATCTCGGTTCTGGTGACACGCGGCATGCAGCTGTTTGTTGCGTGGGTGTGGTTATGTGGTTTGTAAACAATGCAAATGGCGGCAGGGCTGGGATTGCGTGAAATAACTCCTCGTACAAGATTCATGATGTACAGTTTCTGATATCATATTCACCCCATTATTCTCACTAATATTAATACTTAATAATGAACAAATGGACATTTTTTTCCAATATGATTTTTTA
The DNA here is from genome assembly GCF_024679095.1 of Eriocheir sinensis. NCBI lineage: Eukaryota > Metazoa > Arthropoda > Malacostraca > Decapoda > Varunidae > Eriocheir > Eriocheir sinensis. The sequence goes on from NW_026111730.1 coordinate 153,092, forward strand.
TGTAGCTTGTACTGCTCCTTAGTCATACAATCTTAAGCCACCTGTGACATCAAGATCAAGATCATACAAATGGCGCCCGACGGAAAAACGGGATAACAGCAAGGCATGGACGCTCTTCCACCGATTTAGTCTTTGTATAGTAGTTATTAGATCGCCCTGTATTCTATGGTAACATATTATAGGACAGCTACGGACTATGAAGGATTATAAACAATAATAAAGGTAAGTTTGCCGTTGTTATTGGATAAGACGAAAAACAGACCCTTAAAAACATCCCAAAGAAAAAAAATCATTAAAAATTTGTACATTCAGCGTATAACGCGCAGGGCTAAACTTTCAGGCATTTTTTATGTGAAAAAATGCGCGCTATACGCCGAAAATTACGGTATTTATTTTTCAACAGAAACCTACCTCTTGTTTGATTTACATGGTTTTGAATTACGCGACCTCTTCAAGAACGCAACACTCGCGTAAATCGAGTTACCTGTATGTATATATATATATATTATATATTATATATATATATATATATATATATATATATATATATATATATATATATATATATATATATATATATATATATATATATATATATATATATATATATATATATATATATATATATATATATATATATATATATATATATATATATATATATATATATATATATATATATATATATATATATATATATATATATATATATATATATATATATATATATATATATATATATATATATATATATATATATATATATATATATATATATATATATATATATATATATATATATATATATATATATATATATATATATATATATATATATATATATATATATATATATATATATATATATATATATATATATATATATATATATATATATATATATATATATATATATATATATATATATATATATATATATATATATATATATATATATATATATATATATATATATATATATATATATATATATATATATATATATATATATATATATATATATATATATATATATATATATATATATATATATATATATATATATATATATATATATATATATATATATATATATATATATATATATATATATATATATATATATATATATATATATATATATATATATCAGCGTTATATATCTTCTTGAGTAAGTTCTCTTTGTTTCTTAAGAGTGTCTTGTTCTCTTTTGATAAGACTGAGATGACATCTCCATATGGTGTCATCGTTGTCGCCAGATCGCGATTTCGGGTCCTTGACCCTTCTTCAGTGGCAGGAGTGGAGCTGTGTCCGTCTTGAGGTCTCGAGTGAGAATGACTTCACCACATCCGCGCTGGCCTTTTATACAGGGTAGGCGGGCGCTGATTGGCTGAGCGCCTCAGCGGCAGATTTTCTTTTCATGCTCGGAAGTGCTTGTAAGTCTAGGTGCTGGATGTTCAAGCTTGGCTCCATTTCCTTGATGTACAGAGCTTCGAGGATGGGAAGGCATCTCATATCGGTGCAGGTCGTGATGATTTCAGTGTTCTTTTCTAGTATTTCTCTTGTGAGGGTCTTGTTGTGTTCTTTTCTCATGTGGTGAGCTCGGCGACTGATTTCCTTGACATCCTCAAGACCAACAATGTGCAAGGTACCATCGCATCACTAGACGTCGAATCGCTATTCACCAATGTTCCCGTAGACCGCACCATCAACTACATCATTGAACGCGTCTACCATAACGACAGCACCCCAGCTCTCGACATCCCAGAAGACAACCTGCGCGACCTCCTTCATTGCTGCACTATAGAAGCCCCCTTTACCTGCCCCCGCGGCCAGAAATACCAACAAGTGGATGGCGTCGCCATGGGCTCCCCCCTTGGAGTCCTTCTCGCTAATTTTTTCATGGGCTGTGTAGAGGAAGTCTTCAAAAAAGTTACGAATCCAACCATATACTGCCGCTATATAGACGACATCTTCATCCTAACAAGAAACAAAGAGGAAATTGAACAACTACGTAGCTGCCTACAGGATACCTCCGGACTTAGATTCACCGTAGAAAGAAGCAGCGACGGAGAGATGCCCTTCCTAGACGTCTTAGTGAAGCAGAACGAAGACAGATTCACCACGCAAGTCTACATCAAGCCTACAAATTCAGGCAACTGTCTCAACGGCAAAAATGAATGCCCCCAGCGCTACAAGGATTCGACCATCGCTGCCTACATACGAAGAGCAATCTCCCACTGCAGCACCTGGAAGCATGTCGACGACAAGATACAAAGATCAACTAAAGTACTTCTCAGCAATGGATTTACTACAGCGGATATAGACAAACAAGCAAACCGCATAATAAACCGATGGTACACCACAAAAGAAGTCACTACCAAGAACGAAGACATCAACCTCTACTACAAGGCATACTTCTCCACCTGCTACAAAGAAGAGGAAAGGATTATGAAACAAATCATCAAGAAAAATGTGACCCCAACAAACAAAGAAAAAAGAATAAACCTCATAATCTACAACAAGAGGAAGAAAACAAGCCATATCCTGTTGCGGAACAGCCCTGACAAGGAACAAGACAAAGCTCAACAGTCACATGTTGTATATAGGTTCTCCTGCAACCAAGGGAACTGTGCAGCCCTTAACACATCCTATATTGGCATGACGACAGTGAAGCTAAGTAGACGCCCTACCTACCACCTAGCATCAGGAGCACCGAAGTCCCACATGAGAAAAGAACACAACAAGACCCTCACAAGAGAAATACTAGAAAAGAACACTGAAATCATCACGACCTGCACCGATATGAGACGCCTTCCCATCCTCGAAGCTCTGTACATCAAGGAAATGGAGCCAAGCTTGAACATCCAGCACCTAGACTTACAAGCACTTCCGAGCATGAAAAGAAAATCCGCCGCTGAGGCGCTCAGCCAATCAGCGCCCGCCTAGCCTGTATAAAAGGCCAGCGCGGACGTGGTGAAGTCATTCTCACTCGAGACCTCAAGACGGACACAGCTCCACTCCTGCCACTGAAGAAGGGTCAAGGACCCGAAATCGTGATCTGGCGTTCTGTAAATCTGTAAATGAATGTGAAGTGACTCCTACTCCACCCTGGCGATTCTGTAAATGAATGTGAAGTGACTCCTACTCCGCCCCGCCGATTCTGTAAATGAATGTGAAGTGACTCCTACTCCGCCCCGGCGATTCTGTAAATGAATGTGAAGTGACTCCTACTCCGCCCCGGCGATTCTGTAAATGAATGTGAAGTGACTCCTACTCCGCCCCGGCGATTCTGTAAATGAATGTGAAGTGACTCCTACTCCTGGCGATTCTGTAAATGAATGTGAAGTGACTCCTACTCCGCGCGTTTCTGTAAATGAATGTGAAGTGACTCCTACTCCGCCCCGGCGATTCTGTAAATGAATGTGAAGTGACTCCTACTCCGCCCCGGCGATTCTGTAAATGAATGTGAAGTGACTCCTACTCCGCCCCGGCGATTCTGTAAATGAATGTGAAGTGACTCCTACTCCGCCCCGGCGATTCTGTAAATGAATGTGAAGTGACTCCTACTCCGCCCCGGCGATTCTGTAAATGAATATGAAGTGACCCCCACTCCGCCCCGGCGATTCTGTAAATGAATGTGAAGTGACTCCCACTCCGCCCCAGCAATTCTGTAAATGAATGTGAAGTGACTCCTACTCCGCCCCGGCGATTCTGTAAATGAATGTGAAGTGACTCCCACTCCGCCCCGGCGATTTTGTAAATGAATATGAAGTGACTCCCACTCCGCCCCGGCGATTCTGTAAATGAGTGTGAAGTGACTCCCTCTCCGCCCCGGCGATTCTGTAAATGAATATGAAGTGACTCCTACTCCGCCCCGGCGATTCTGTAAATGAATGTGAAGTGACTCCCACTCCGCCCCGACAATTCTGTAAATGAATATGAAGTGACTCCCACTCCGCCCCGGCGATTCTGTAAATGAATGTGAAGTGACTCCTACTCCGCCCCAGCGATTCTGTAAATGAATGTGAAGTGACTCCTACTCCGCCCCGGCGATTCTGTAAATGAATGTAAAGTGACTCCCACTCCGCCCCGGCGATTCTGTAAATGAATGTGAAGTGACTCCCACTCCGCCCCGGCGATTCTGTAAATGAATGTGAAGTGACTCCTACTCTGCCCTGGCGATTCTGTAAATGAATGTGAAGTGACTCCTACTCCGCCCCGGCGATTCTGTAAATGAATGTGAAGTGACTCCTACTCCGCCCCGGCGATTCTGTAAATGAATGTGAAGTGACTCCTACTCCGCCCCGGCGATTCTGTAAATGAATGTGAAGTGACTCCTACTCCGCCCTGGCGATTCTGCAAATGAATGTGGCTACACAGCCTATCATTCCAATACGTTTCTCTTCACCACATTCACATAGAGTACACTGTTAAGTTTTCAATGCATTTAAGGGAATCACTGATATTTATTAGGTGTGTGCAAAACTAGACTTTAAAATTAAGTAGTTTTATAAAAGTCAGTAGAGAATGTTTCCCTGAGGGTAGTTGCCAGCAGTGATGCCAACTGTAGGGTAATTTAGCCTCAAATCCTGGTCAGCATGGCGGTAGGGTAATTTTACAGAATCTGAGCAAAACTTAGGGTAATTCTGAAATTTAAAATGCGTGATAGTCATTTGCAGCAACAGATTTAAAAAAAAAAAAAAAAAAAAAAAAAAATTATGCTAAAAAAGGGACTCACTTTAAAAAATTTCTATCATTTACAATGTCTAAAGAAAAACTGCTTCAACGATAAATAATAAATTCAGCCGTCTTAATTAATAGAAAAGTTTCTCGTGAAATTGGCAGTCACTGGCAGTGGGCCGTAAATGTTGAAAGATCCGAAGTGAAAGAAAACAGATGGAGTTACTGCATGGAGTACAGGAACAGGACAGGTCTATTAATAATACGAGTCAGTCGTCACTCGGAGGGTATGCTATTCTTGTAACAAAATCAAGTATGGCAGCAAAGGAAGAAAATTGTTGAAAAAAAAACAATTAAACCTAAACACTACGATCTATATAGGCTAATGTATCAATGTGTGCATTCAAAAATGTATAAAAGTCATCTACCACATACCATTATATAAATAAAAGCTACCAAGCCAGCTAGTATAGTTGTTCATCCTGAGTCGTAGGGTAATTTCAGTGTCTGTGTAGGGCTAAGAGTCTGTAGAGGTTGGCATCACTGGATGCCAGATGTCGCCAGCCTACGCTCCATGTCCGAAAGATTATGAAAACTGTGTCAACACTTCGTAGCGCGACTGTACATACTATAGATCTACAGCAAGATTTCCATCTAGCGATGTTTTCCTTCCTAACAGAGATGCCAGATCGAAACCTCCTGTGAAACACTCTGATCTGGTAACACTGCAATCAAGAGCTTTTGGTTAATGTTGTTAATCAAAATACAAGCCATGTATTTTTGTCAGACTATGTTATTTTCAGCAAAGCAGCCTGATCATTCCATAATTCTTAAAATAACTGGGCTACATGATGTCACATTCGTTGACTTCAATGCTGTCTGCATAATCGTATATGGCCCTAGCTGCTTGTACGTACAAAATATAACAAGAACAGTAGCTGCCTAGGAATAGGTTTTTGCACCCTGTATGTAAGTGTTTGTGCCTAAAATCCTTAATAATAGGCTAAAAGCTTGCGAAATATACTAGTGGGTTGGCAACTTTAAAAGCTCACCCATGACATATGTCGTAAACATTCTGTGCACAAGAAATATGAGTAACTTTCTTATATAGTAGGAGTAGTTAGGAAGACACCTACTGAAACGGGCGCAAGCCACTCCCAGTGAGGTATATATTGGAGGCAAGGAGGGTGCTCAAGCCCTCCAAAGACCCTTCCCATGTCCTCACTTTCTGTTTCCCTATTGTCTCATCAACACCAGAGAGTAGTTCAGCATGCTCTCTAAAGACAGATCCACTCTCTTTCCACAGCACACTACATTCACACAACATACACACCTTTTCCCAAAATTCAAAATAGCCTTCTTTAACATAGCCTCAGAGTCCCCACCTGGGGGGGAACACAAATTCCCCCAGGGAGGACTCCCCTTCTGGCTGCTGACTTGAGAGGTGTCTTGATAACTCCTTGAACGTCCTCCTTATCAATTTCTTCAACGTTCGCGGTCTTCGTTCTAATTTTCATTCTGTGGAACACCATCTCTCCTCCTCTAAACCTCACCTTCTCTTCCTCACACAGGTTTCCGAGGCTACTGACAGCAATCTCTACTCTGTTCCCTCCTACTATCTCTATCCTAAATTTCAATCCAAAGCTGGATGTTGCGTCTACGTATGCAACGACATCTCTTGCTCTCGTGCCCACGACCTTGATTCTTCTGAATTTTCCACCATCTGGCTAAGACTTCATTGTCATTATATTACTAAATACATCTGAGTTGTTTGTCTCTCACCTAACTCTACTAACTATGTAAATTTTTTTGACTACTTGAACTCTAAAGTGGAGCACATCTTAATCCACTCTCCCTTCGCTGAAATCTCCATTTTGGGAGATTTCAATGTTCACCACCAGCTTTGGCTTTCATCCTCTTTCACTGACCAGCCTGGTGAACAAGTCTACAACTTTGCTCTCCTCAGCGATCTAGAGCAGTTGGTTCAGCACCCTACACGTATTCCCGACCGTCTTGGAGACAGGCCCAACATACTAGACCTCTTCCTTACCGCAAACCCTTCTGCTTACTCTGTCAAACTGTTCTCTCCGTTGGGCTCCTCCGATCACAACCTTATTTCTGTATCCTGTCCTATCGCTCCTGAACACTCTTTCTTCCCCTTCACTGGTAAACTCTGGAACAGTCTTCCTTCGTCTGTATTTCCTCCTGCCTATGACTTGACCTCTTTCAAGAAGAGTGTATCAAGACACGTATCCATCCGAAATTGATCTCTCTTTTGTCCACTCCTACTTATCGCTATATGAGAGCAACAGTTAGTGGGCATTTTTTTTACATATTTTTTGTTGCCCTTGAGTTGCTCTTTGTGCTGTAAAAAAAAAGATTATATATATATATATATATATATATATATATATATATATATATATATATATATATATATATATATATATATATATATGTATATATATATATATATATATATATATATATATATATATATATATATATATATATATATATATATATATATATATATATATATATATATATATATATATATATATATATATATATATATATATATATATATATATATATATATATATATATATATATATATATATATATATATATATATATATATATATATATATATATATATATATATATATATATATATATATATATATATATATATATATATATATATATATATATATATATATATATATATACAAAATTGTCTCTGTATAGATTGTCATCCATACATGTATATAAAGATTCCCATAGTAGGCATTCCAGATTGACGTTTATATATATACTCTGCATAAAACTGAACAAACATTTGAATCTATATATAGATGTTATTTAAGTTTGATTGGTTATATGTATATTGATATATTTATAAGAAGGTTTAGATTCTGTATCAGTGTAATCACTGACAGTAGATGAGTCAGAATCATCAAAATCATCCAAAAAATCAGCATCTATATCCTCAGCTACTAAAGAAGTAATTTCTTCCAGCTTAAGAGGTCTCCTTCTCCTTGACATGATAGACTAATAATAAAATAGAATAGGAAAAAAATGCATAAATTCCCAGTGTTAGCTGATGTGCATAGCACATCCGCCACCGACAAAGCACAAGCGGTGACTGTCCTAGAGAGGCAATGTCGGTAAGTGTCAGGGGGTTTGAGATGCCAAATAACAATTTATTTTGTTAATTTTGTTAATAGTAAGGAATTGTCTATATATAGACCATGCTACAATCTAGTGTGGGCAAATGAGAGCAAACGTCTATATATAGATGTGCCGACAAAAAGTCCCAATTTCGAAACATCTATATATAGATCCTCCACCGGGAAGGGTATATATATATATATATATATATATATATATATATATATATATATATATATATATATATATATATATATATATATAAATATATATATAAACCTTTCTGCCCAGCACAGATGATTATCGATGTAGTACTTACCTCATGTACGAAATACGGATGAAAAAACAATCGAATTAACGAGGTTATGATCCATGGTCACCGTTGCCGGATTATCGTACTCATGAGGAGCGTTTTTACCGGTTTCTGGCCCATAACTGTTGCCAAGAATCACCAGTAATTAACCAATTAAACGATAACCATATATGAAGGCAGTTATTTCGGTGATGAAAGCAGTTTTTGGGTTGGAAATCGGCAAACATAAGAGGCAGAGTACGACAACCTGACCACGGTTCAGCTGACGATTGTTGGAACACGTGCTGTTGCCGCTTCCTCCATGTGAAAAGCGTATAGCTTGAGCAATTGAATATTTCACAGTTCTTCTACTTCCACTGATGAATAAACAAAATGTATTTCTTATTCTGATAACATAATTCTCACTCATACGTTTCACTTTATAGAACATACTTTACGTTGTCAATAAAAGTGACACCCTGCAGGATAATATCACCCTTTTTTTTTCACGTCAACACTAAAGTCTTATAAACGTTTTTGAATCTTTAATTTTTTCCTCATATTCGGGTCAAGGAGAATATACTTGCACTTCGTTATGCATAAATGCCAATATAATCCCTAATTATGTCCCAAGAGAAAGGTTCAAGGGAGGTCTGGAGGTACCTTGGAATTGCTAAATTTTCCTTCTAGGATGATGTTAGGAGACAAGCATACGGGCCCTAGACAATCAGAGATTGCCCAAGAGCTCAAAATCACACCAAAATCTCTATGACATACCAGTACATCGCTGGACACCAAACCCACCGTGTTCATGATGTTCCAGTGCGTCACCCGTCCTTTAGGGGTCAAACACTGTCCTAAATCCTCCAAGAATCTCCTCATATTACTTGGCATATATACACACACCCGTGCATACGTCACAATCCCTATCTTCCCTGTCATTCACACTATCCTCGCACCACACCACCCACGCCCATCCACTCCTGCCCTCACTCCAGGGGAGGCCAATAACACACATCCCTGTCTGTCCCTTCTCCCTTCCACCCCTGCCATGCTACTCCCCCCTCCACACCTCCCACAGCCTCTCCCTGCTATCACCCCCACACACTACACCCTTTCCAGTGTGTCTCACATCTAAAACATCAACCTTTCCTTTCTGGAATTCGTTTATTATCTCATCACATTCACACAAGCCACCCTGAGGAGCTCCTCCTCTTCTTCCCCTGGGACAGATGGAGACCCCCCTCTGCCCATAGCCACTTTACGTGCACCCCCAGGGGGGCCACTGGATTCCCAGAGGGACACAGGGCACCAGACTGTCCGGAACTAACAACATTCTACACGAAAAGATAAGAAGATAAAAGGATGAAAAAGATGAAAAAAAAGTCTGGTAAAAACAAAGTACCAAAGGTATCAAATGGGTACTTTTGGTATGGGTAGGCAGTGGCTGAGTGGTTAGCGTGCGGGACTAGCATTCACGGCGCCATGGACAACGTCGGTTCGAATCCCCACGTTACCACCTGGGATTTTTCAGTCACCGCCGAGTGGCCTAAGACTACCCACATGCTGTCCAGAAGACCACCCATCAACCTGGACCCTAGAAGAAACTGTCCAAGTGAATCAAGAATGAGTTCCGAGGGGTAGCATGAGCCAAGCATAACTGGCGCCACTATAAAAATTGCCTGCGCCACGACGGGCTTAGGCTGAACACCTGGCCCCTGAAGAAAGCCAACCGGCGCTACAGGCCCCCCAAAACAAAATTAAAACACACTAAAACAATACTAAAATAAATAATGTGGTGTACTAACGAGGTCACCTGGTGAAGGCGGGGCAGGGCTTGGCTGTGTCTGTGGTAGTCCAGCGAGGTGCTGCTAGTTCCCAATGATCCACTGACTTAGCCCTGCACAGTGACGTCTACAACCTTATCAACCTTATTGGTTATGATACTGCCACTGTGCAAAACTTTGCAAACAAACAAAAAAATAACAGCTGCTTTTAATGTTGTTTCAAGAACACTATGAAAACAATCATGTTGTTTAAGAGTAAGTAATTACATAATTAATGAACCCAGTGAGTTGATCTCCCTGATCTAATAACGTCAAAACAATGATACCACCGTACCTTCAGTCTCCACAGGAGTTCCAGTAAAAGACTGGACGAGAAAGACGTGAACATGCATGAGAATGTCTTGTCCATCAAAGGTAAACTCCAGATCAGCCACTTTGTGCACGCTCTCTTCTGTCACATTTATTCCAGATTCCTCCTTCAGTTCTCTGAAAGTAACAAAGGTGTTACTCATTGCAAAATAACTCCTCAAAAACATAACTTCAGAAAGCAAAACAAGGGTGTGAATAAGTAAGTGTTGCAGAAAAAAATATAGAATCATCATAATGCTTATTAAATGATTAATTAATGGGGGCGTACACCGGGGGGTGGGGGGGTGGGGGCCCACCCAAAAGCAAACTCTCGCAAACCCTAAATGAGCTGTTTGTTTAGGGTGCGCGATAGTTGTTTTTCGAGTTTGTGTCTTGTGTATAGCAGAGAACAGTTCGTTTCATGTTCTTTGAACGTTTGCGTCCAAATAACCAAAATAAGCATATATAATTACAATACACACATTATTTAATATATAATATTAGGAAACTTATGAAAAATGCCATCATAATGTGGGTAAAGTATGCAATCGTTGGAAAATCCCACTTCAAACTTGGCGGGCTTAAGGATCACAGTACGCATATATACATCCGCACAAGAAAGTAGTATCTCAAGTCATATTATGTAAAAAATGTTTGTGGATGTATGTTTAGGTTACAAGTGGAATGCATAGCCACACTCTTTAATAAATATGCCTGTATGATTGTATTATTACCATATTACAGAATAATAAAGTGCATTGGAATATTTTGTATTGGTCCCCGGCTCGTGTACATGGTTGGTTAGATATCAGAGGGCAGAGCCAGATACACGGTGGACTGCAGGCTGGTCACTGGCAGATACTTCATTTTAGCCATCAAAGGTAAGTTATTTGATCTGTAGCATTAACCCTTTCATTGCAAAGCGCTCGCAACGAGACTATCCCCTCAGGCGCACTCGGGCATCCCAGCGGGGGAAGGGGATCTCTTTTAACTGCTATATCTCAAAAACTATTCATCACAGTTACAAAACAAAAACACCATTGGAAAGAAGAGGCCAAGATCTATAAGATACGGTTATGTACGCCTCTCCTGCGAACGTACAGGCATGTTCAGGGGGTGTTTTTTGCTGTAAGTGTGACTGGCGCTTGCAGCGAGCTTTTAGCACCACCAGCAAGTGACTCTAATGCTCGCTCTTTTAACCACTGTATCTCAAAAACTATTCATCACAACTAAAAAGCAAAACTACCATTGGAAAGAGGAGGCCAAGATCTATACCAGTGTTTCTTAAACTTTTTTGTGCAGCGGACCCCTTTTATTAAAATTACTCATGTAGCGGACCCTTTATTATTATAATTTTATTATATTAAATTACTTCCATCCCAATGTGACTTAGCCACTGTAAAAAGCCATCAGGATTTGGTGCTACAAAAATAGGAATTTATGACGTTTTGGCCGAAAATTTGACTGAAATCGATATTAAAAATTATCCTGCGGACCCCTTGGAACATTCCACGGACCCCTGGGGGTCCGCGGACCACACTTTAAGAAACACTGATCTATACGATTCAGTAATGTAAGCCTCTCCTGCGAAAGTACAGGCACGTTCAGGGGGTGTTGCCTGTGAAGACGTACATTTATACATGCGCGACGGTCAGCCGTAAGGCAACTACTGTAGATCTCTTGATGATGGGGTGCTGGCAGGGCAGTATTGCCAACTGCAAAATTTACAACTATTTGGTCAAAATATCATCATGTGATAGGTGAAGTTATGCAAAAATGTCGCTATATTGGTCAACAATTAACATTAGCTCTTCGTCTCATCAGCTCTCCTCCTCCTACTGATAATCTTCTACCTCTTAAATTTCGCCGCGATGTTGCCTCTCTTTCTATCTTCTATCGATATTTCCACGCTGACTGCTCTTCTGAACTTGTTAACTGCATGCCTCCCCCCCTCCCGCGGCCCCGCTGCACACGACTTTCTACTCATGCTCATCCCTATGCTGTCCAAACCCCTTAGGCAAGAGTTAACCAGCATCTTCACTCTTTCATCCCTCACGCTGGTAAACTCTGGAACAATCTTCCTTCATCTGTATTTCTTCCTGCCTACGACTTTAACTCTTTCAAGAGGAGGGTATCAGGACACCTCTCCTCCCGAGTTTGACCTTGCTTTTGGCCGCCTCTTCTGATTCTTTTATGGGAGCAGCGATTAGCGGGCTTTTTTTATTGTTTTTTTTGTGTGCCCTTGAGCTGCCTCCTTTGTGTTAAAAAAGAAAAAAAAAATCCACCAGTTGCTCGTCCGTAGATTTTCCGCACTGGGCTGACATGATTTTCCACCAAATTTAGTGAAGAACCCACTCAATTGACAATCTTATGTTGTGAGAATTAGTGTTGGAATACTCTTATCTGTGGAGATTTGAGTGTGGCTGGAGCTCATAGCGGCGTTTAGTGCCACCAGCAAATATGCCTAACGCCCGCTGCAAGCGTTTAGCAATGAAAGGGTTAAATGCATGAACTATATGTTCATTGTGGTCTTCTAAACTATGAAATTATACTGGTGCTCTCATGGTTATCTTGAAAACTATAGTGCAAGGGTGGCCATGAGTCGGTTTGAACATTTTATTAACCCAGCCTTGGTATATTGTATGTTAAATACGCTAGTGTACATATAGATATGTAGGTACCACTGGTCTATATACTGTGAAACCTTTATAACTCGGCACTGTATAACTCGGAATTTGATATAACTAGGCAATGCATCAAAATAATCATTAAAGAATTAAATTCTCAATTCAAACAAATAACGAAAAGAAAAAGGAATAAATCATGCATTTCGGCATATTGCCGAGTTTTAACCACATGCCTCACCCACATTTTCTTAGAAAGTGTATCCACCTGATCTCACTCTCTGATTTATCTCGGTATGCTGCCGAATTATCTCCATATCTCGTGGTTTACACTCATCAAGGCTTCCCGGTGCTATTCTCGTACAGGTAACTCTCGATTTACGCGAGTTTGGTTTACGCGTTTTTGAAATAGCGCGGGGTCCAAAATCCAATTAAATGTTTAATTTACATGTTTTTTTCACTTATACGCGATACTTTATGGAGTGGCCACCAGATGTCTCATGCAACTGGACTCACACGCCGCCACGGCCACACAGCTGACCTCAATTCTTCCAGCGCAGCACTTGAACAAAAGTACAGTACCCGCACTGCCACGCTACTCAACAATAGGGGTGGGCAGGTACTGGTACCAGTACCGGTACTAACGGTACCAGCTATACGGTACGGTACCGGTACCAATACTAGCCAGCCGCTCATGGTGTCCCTCATTTCTTCCTCACACGAGTGAGGCTGAAACTGAGTGCCTGAGTGGATATCTCGGTGATATGGATATTCTCTCTCTCTCTCTCTCTCTCTCTCTCTCTCTCTCTCTCTCTCTCTCTCTCTCTCTCCATTGAATGAAGTGAATAAGCATATTATTCCCACAATCACTTGTGGGTTATGACAGACAACTTGGCAAGACACAATTCACACGGTTCTGGTGACATGCGCCATGCAGCTGTTTGTTGTATGGGTGTGGTTGTGTGGTTTGTAAACAATGCAAATGGCGGCCAGGCTGATACTGCACGAAATAACTCCTCGTACAAGACTCATGATGTACAGTTTCTGATATCATATTTACCCCATTATTCTCACTAATATTAATAATTAATAATGAACACTTGGATATTTTTTTCCAATATGATTTTTTATGTAGCTTGTACTGCTCCTTAGTCATACAATCTTAACCCACCTGTGACATCAAGATCATACAAATGGCGCCCGACAGAAAAACGGGATAACAGCAGGGCATGGGCGATCCTCCACCGATTGAATTTTTGTATAGTAGTTATTTGATCGCCCTGTATTCTATGGTAACATATTATAAGACAGCTATGGACTATGAAGGAATATAAACAATAATAAAGGTAAGTTTGCCGTTGTTGTTGGATAAGACGAAAAACAGACCCTTAAAAACACCCCAAAGAAAAAAAAAAAATTATAAAAAATTTGTACATTCAGCGTATAACGCGCAGGGCTAAACTTTTAGGCACTATATATGTGAACAAGGTGCGCGCTATATGCCGAAAGATACGATATTTATTTTTCGACAGCAACCTACCTCTTGTTTGATTTACATTGTTTTTGATTTACGCGACCTCTTCAAGGAAGTAATACTCGCGTAAATCGAGTTACCTGTATTAAAGACATGTACTCTCACTCTCCCTGGTCGTTCCTCAAACACCCACGTGTTGTCTGCTTGGACTACATGACTACAGCATCCCTTTCATTTGTATGTATTAATTTAAGCTTTTACTGCTGCTGTGTACTGTAGTGTTTTAAAAAAATTGACTATATGCAATAGGGGGGAAGGGGAATGACGGATTTGTATAACTTGGAATATTGAATAACCCGGCAAAGCTGGGAGCCCCTATCATGCCGAGTTATAAAGGTTTTACTGTGTAACTTAGAGAGAATGGGGGCCTCGGTGTAAATTTCGGTCAAGATTTACCCTGAGCAGTGTTCTATATAGAGAAATTGATTAAGAACACTCCTATGATCTCAGATTAATGTGCTGATTTCAGTGGTGATAATAATTTTTTGGTCAAATCCTTCGTTAATTAGCTACAGGCTTATTTCAGATTTTTCGCAAGCAAAGCCCCCCCCCCCCCCTTAGGTGTGGTCGAGGGGGCGCACCCCCCCGTTAGGTAGGCTAGGTTAGGTTTAGTTTAATTACCTTGGTTTCAAATTTATTTGATCTGTGGCAGCGGGGAGGCGCAAACAGTTGGTGCGTGAACAGGGTGTTATGCAAGTGAAATATTCTACTTATTAACTTTTTTACTAGTGCACAAGGATTGGGAATCTCTATTTTATGATTACAGTAACCTAGATCTCACCTTTGGAAACATTTTGAACCCCAGAAACACCTTCCGCAAATGAATATTAATGCGACAAATGATTTTTGAAAATTTTCCGAAAAATTACTCTTGACTGGCGATACATGAGACCCGTCGCAGTGAGTGTTGTCATTCACTAAAGATAAAACCTAGATCGGTTGCCATAAAACACAGATTCTGGAAAAAAAAAAACTAAATGCATTTTCATAATCAAATTAATATTGGAAAACATCAGCAAAATGGAATGAATGTATTAATGCATTTACATAGACGATTTTATTGTTGGCAGATCAGCTCAAGCGTGGTGTATTAGACATGTTGCATATTATTTTACAGGTGCACAGGGATTTGGAATCATTATTTTACTATTACAAATGTCTAGGTCTCACCATTGCGAAATTGTAAACCCCATAAACACCTTCCGCAAATTATTATTAATGTGAAAATTTACATTGAAAAATTTCCAAAAAATTACTTGTGTCAGTCTGGCAATACGTGAGACCCGTCACGGCGCGTGCCTAATCTTTTGTGGTTAGGTTAGGTTACATTAAGTTAATCTAGGTTCATGATTTCAGTCGCAAATCAATACATTGTGTGGGTTCCCCCACCGATAAATCTTAAGAATAGTGGTTCCAGGCGGTGCATTTAGGGCATGGTGTGGTGGTAATGACAACATTTCTAGCACGTCGATGGAGTTTTGACAAGCGGACAGGCGTGTTTATGTCACAAGGGATGTATTTTTCCATGCTGGCCTCGCGTTTTCTTCTAAGTCGATGGGTGATGAGACTGCGAGCTATGGGGTGAAGAAAGGGAAGGGCCCGCGTGGAAAAATACACCCCTTGTGACATAAACACGCCTGTCCGCTTGTCATAACCCCGTCGTAGAAATGCTATAATTACCACCACACCGTGCCCTAAATCTTGCCAAAAACCGCTATTCTTAATATTTACCCCCCCATCTCCTCCATTATTGTGGGTTGAAGGGGGGTCAGGTATATCCTCAAATATACTGATTTGCGGCAGAAATAAAGGTCAGATTTGTTCAAAACACATGAAAACTATCAGAATTAATTAGTTTCACCAAAAATGACATCCCTGTGCACTTGTAAAAAATTACCAAACTATCTTTAACCCTTACATTACGGCGATCGTTTATATAAGTGCACTGCCACACGCCCCACCCGTACGGGGATCATATATATAATCATCACGCTCTACGCTCCCTACGTTTCAAATATACCGCCAGTTCTTGACTCAGAAGAATGGTGGAGGCATCTGGCACCCGTACACACACTCATTCGTCTCAGCGCGCAGCCTACCGAAGGCCACAGATCATTTTACACTTTTGTTCGGAATACATCTGGCATGTCTCGTGATGCGTCAAGCAGTTCCTCTGCTCTGGGCGGAAGTAGACCGCGAGCGAATCAAAGTGACAGTGACTCTGATGACTGTTATGGTAGTGACATTGACAGAGGAGGGAGGGGCATATAGGTAGAGAGAGAGAGAGAGAGAGAGAGAGAGAGTGGGGTGCTTCCATGCGACGTGTCACGGCCATGAGAAAATGCGCAATATTTTGGGCTGTCATAACTTTTTTATTATTATTAGTAGAGAAGTTTTATTACTCCACCATATATACTACATGAATATACAATTATTGCAAAGAAGAAAGACACCATTTCCACCTCTTTTAAATGTCTAAATTTTCCCCGTGCTCAACATGCAGAGAAATATATCGCTACCCGTACTCTAAGGGTTAATAGTGTTATAGTAGGATATCAATGTATTATTATTATTTAATATCACCACGAATTAGGCATACAATTGTCAATGGAAAAACCCACGACAGATAGATCACGCCACCTTATAGGAATGTCGTCCGTCAGTGTTTACCGTCTCAGTTTTGTATACTTCGCACTCCGATGGTGCGTGGAGGTCACCTTGACATACGTGACCAATTGTAACAATTATTTTCCAACCTGTAACTCGCCACTCCTTCACGAGAGTCCGACTGACACACAACGACAGTCGGACTCTCATGAAGGAGTGGCGAGTGTATGGGAGAAATGTCGCCCCAGAGCCAGCTGAATACCCTTCAGCCCAAGTCTCAGGCATAACCTCGGCGTGTCAGGCTTCTCCCGAACAAGACACAGCTAATTTAGAGGCATTCCTAAAGTTGCACACTATTCCGAAATTAAGCCAACCTTAGTCCAGCTTCTGGAGCATTATCGGGCGCTTGCTCTACCAAGCGAGCCGCTTGGAGTTACGCAGTGTGCTGAACACCACATTAAGTTAAAACCCAATACAAATCCTGTATATATCAATGCGTACAAGCTCCCCACAGTCAGAGGGAGGTGGTGCAACAACTTATCTCTGAAATGTTAGAACAAGGTGTCATCAAAGAATCGAATTCCCCGTGGAATTCACCCTTGTTTCTGGTTCCAAAGAAAGACGGTAAACACTGACGGACGACATTCATATAAGGTGGCGTGATCTATCTGTCGTGGGTTTTTCCATTGACAATTGTATGCCTAATTCGTGGTGATATTAAATAATAATAATACATTGATATCCTACTATAACAATATGAAACAGGCCACATTTCAGGATTTTTCAAATTGTTTTTCTCCGAAAATAGGAGGACGTTACCAGGGTAAATCTTGACCTAAATTTCAAGATATTATGTACGTAAATGTGACCATTGGCCGTAAATATAAGAAAAACAGTGCAGCGATTTCGTATGGCACAAACCTGGGGGATTTTGCAGACTTGCAAACATTTACCAAACTAACCACAACTCACCTATTCTAATTTAGATTATTACTGGTACCAGTAAGTTATGCAATCTGTATGGCATTAGTTTATCTCTTTCAGGGATTATTTCACTTTATGAAAGGAGGGCTCTGAAGCAAGAAAACCATACCAAAACCAAATCTACCAACCTGGCAAAACATAACAACCTATACATTTTCCACTCCACTGGACTTCCTCAGAACCCGCCATCCATAAAGTGAAGAAATGTGGCTAATGCCTTCATTCTTCATATTTCCACGTACCGTTATTCCTGGTACTAAAGTTTGGATCGAGGTATCAAAATCAGCCCATCAAGTAACTAAAGTTATCCCCACTATATACCCGTACCTACTGGTTTAATGTAAAATTTGCCATTTTGTGACTCATAATCTACTCTATACATAGTATGACAATACCCCACTTATTTTGTATGCCTTGTATGATACTTTGACAATGAGTGGAAGTTGTGGTGATAAGGATTTCATGAATAATTATTACATTAAGGAAAGAATAAGGAAACATAGATTGAGGCAACTTTATGTCAGAAAGAAAGTGTCAGACAGGCGAGCAAAAAAGAAAAGGGAACGAGAAGAAACACGAGCACAGGGTCTTGCTAGAAGAGTTTTGTGTAATAGTGGGTTGGAAAAGCTTACATTTTTAAGAAGTGATCCTTTACAGGTACCTAATACCACTGATACTAGAGTGTAATCCAGGGTACACCTGTGCTAATTTTTCAGATGACAAGTGTGTCAACCTTTCAGATGAGGAGGCAGTAACCCAGACTAACTGTTGTGATGGGTATAGTTCAGAAGTGAGTGAAGGTGATGCGGAGGTGTTAGGTCATCATAATTTACATGCTGAGGCTGAGGCTCCTGGTACCATCTTGGATGATTTAAGATTTGCAGCCGTCAAAACATGCATGACAACAGTGCAGGTGGATGCTGTTCTTACTGCTCTACACAAACACAGGAACCTGTTTGGCATCCTCCCTAAATCATATAAATCACTTTGTAAAGTCACTTACCCTCCTGTAACTCAAGACCTCAAAAGCAAGTCAGGGCATGATTACTACTATTTTGGGTTAGAGGCCCAGTTGAAATTTTACTTAGAGCTTTATCCTGAAAATGATGTTAAGAAACTGAATATCTTGTCCATCACAGTTAACACTGATGGCTTACCCTTATTCAAAAGTAACCGCATGAATTCTTGGCCTATACTAGTTAAGATTGCTAATTTAAGACCAAGGAAGGCATTTCCAATTGTTTTGACTGCTGGATCAGGGAAGCCTTGTGACTTGGAATATTTGGAGGATTTCATCAAAGAAGCCAGGCACTTGATGGAAAATGGGTTTGAGTTTCATAACCAGAAGTTATTATTAGCTATAACAGCCATCATATGCGATCCCCCAGCTCGGGCTCATGTAAAGCATATCAGACAGTTCTCTTCAACATTTGGGTGTGACCAGTGCGAGAGTATAGGGTTCCATGACGGATACCGAATGACTTGGCCTCGTACTTGGAAGCTACCGCTTAGGACTGATGCTAGTTTTAGAGCTAAATCACAACCAAGCCACCACAAGGCAGATGGAAAGGACAGCCCATTCCTGAGACTGAATATAGACATGATCAGCTCCTTTCCCCCTGATTTTATGCACCAGGGGTGAGGGTGCATGAAGAAGTTATTGAAGTGGAGTGTTTTCGGCCCAAAGTCAGCAGGAACTGGTCAGTCCAAATGTCGTATGTCTAGTAGAAATGTAGACACTCAACAAAAGGATGATACAGTTGAGGGATTTCATTCCCAACTGCTTCAGCCATAAGCCACGGTCATTCAAAGACTTTGCTTACTTTAAGGCAACTGAAATACGCCAGTTACAACTATACACAGCAAAGATTGTGTTCAAGAATCTGATGGCCACAGATGAAATCTATCAAAATCTTGTCACATATAACAGTGTATGTGCGTTGCTTGTGGATGAAAGGACTGCGCAACCCTACTCTGAGTATTGCCAGTTGCTAATGAAGAGATTTATTGTTAATTGTCAGGAAATATATGGAAATTGTTTTTTGGTGTATAATGTTCACAGTCATCTTCACTTTCCTTTAGTGGCTGAAAGGCATGGTAGCATTGATAATGTCAGTGCTTATGCATTTGAAAGTTACCTAGGGCGACTGAAAAAAATGGTGATGTCTAGCCATCGGCCGATTATCTCTTTGGTCAAAGGTGTTCAGAGAATGCTAGCAGCTGAAAGTGCAATGAAATTGAAAGACATTACTCACAGCATCAGTACTAAATCCCCGAACAACATACATGTTGATACTGAAAAAGACAAATGCTTACAAGTAACTGCTGTCACTGATGAAACAGTGAGATGCATGGAGTATGTTGTATCTGACCCATTTTATGAAAAACCTTTTGACTCTAGAAAGATTGGTTGTTACCAGGTGCGAAGAGAAGAGTACGGTGTATCACAGTGAATGCAGCTTACATCATGAAGTGCAGGAGAGGAATGAAGATAGACATTGATAAGTTAGAAAACATGAATTTGCCAGAATATCAAAACATTTCCATATTTATGGCATTACTTCATGACTAAGACAACTGTTTATTCTAAGTGTACAGTACAGATACTATTTTTTTTTATAGTATCTGTACTGTGCACCAATTCTAACTAAAATGAAAATTTATACTATTAAATACTTATTTGGACATTTAACAGAACTATTGTCATAAACTCATGTAATGTGTAAGCAGGAAAGACAGAAAAAGAATTGTATAGTAATTTAGGAAGGCTACGTACTTCTATATACTGTATAGAGCAAGGCATAGAAATAAGAAAGTGAGGACTTTTCATATACTCTACATAAGTTATTGAAATCTGAAAGCTTTAAAACCTCATTTATATATTGCGTGGGATTACTTTTATGTTGATTTTACATGAGAAAAGAGACATGTAAGTTTAATCTCAATACTCTTACTTAACCTTTTTATGCAATATGAGACAACTTTCAAACATTTACTAAACATGTAATTTATTTAAACAGTAGTGGTCTGGTATTATAAATAGCTATGTTACGTTTTTTTTTTTTTTAATAATTATTAATAGCATTGTTTTTCGGTAGCTATAAAATGTCTGGACGAGAATCTTCTGGTTCGGAGATTGAACCTCCTCAACCAAAGAAGATTTGTTCCTCAAAGTCTTCCACTAATAATCGTGCTTCTTTAAGGCAGTCAGAAAAAGCCCAAGTAAGTAGCAGTGGAATTATTTTCTTCATGGATGTGTTGTAGTTGTGCAGAATGTTTAATATGTGCATGTATGAAGTTCTAGTGGACAGGCAGTGTGCATATACTATGCTGTACAGTATTATGCCAGTGTACTGTACAAGTACATTTGTAATTCACTCTTGAATTAAAAAAAAAATGACAACCCAAATTCACTTAAAAATTGTTAAGATATTAATCTGCTGTCATAACGCTAAAAATAACATTGGCATGATTGATTGACGTAGTGCATATATAATAAGTGTACTGAATAGGCTATATTAGGTAATACTTAGTCTGTATGTTGTGCACAGAAACAGTGGGCAGTGTTCGACTTCGCAGCAGACCATAGCCTGCTAACAGTTCCTGCGAGCTGGGTCAGGGCAGTTAAAAACTTATATATTAAAACAGGTGGAACAAGAATAAAAACTAAATGTTTTTGGCCTAAAATGGGATCAGATGAAGAATCAAGTGTTAGGAGAGCAATTAATTATGTTCAGATCCAGACGTCGACAACTGGGATTTATTAGAAGGAGTATTTAAAGTCTTTTTCAAGAGCCTCAGAGAAGGTGATGCATACATCACTGAGAAACTTGGTACATTCAGTACCAGTTCTACTTCTTGTACTGATACTGAACAAGAGCAATTAGACATTCTTGAAAAAAAGGCTGCTTTAGCAGTGAAAGAAAAAAACATTGCGAAAATAAATGAAAAATATAGTAGGCCCAGCCCCAGAGCAGTGAGTGACATCACTGACATGACCAGCAGATCCCCTACTCCAAATGTACCCCGGACTCCCACTTCAATGTCCCAGACAGGACATAACCCCAGGCCCAGTACTTCATACAGCAGACCTGGTATGCATCATACAGTAATGTGTGCACAGTACTTATTTCAATTTATATATTTTCATTTATTAATTTATATTCATTAACATGGAAAATGGTATTTGTAGCGATCATAGCACTACCTTATATTCTTTGTACAACTGCTTCAAAATAAATCTGTTTACACTTGGAATTAAGAGCATTGCATGGTAATTCCAAGCTTATGTTCTTTTACTTTCCTTTCTTTGTAATTTATTTCATTAAACTGATTCCAGGTCCTGTTACTCCCAGGTAGCCAGCAGTGAAGCAGTGAAGCTCTTTGACAGAGTACAGGTGTTCCAATCAGCTCACAAGGAGACCCAAGGAGACAAGAGGAAGGAGGACCAAGTTAGTGGGAAAAAAAAGGTGAGAAAAATACTGTATTTATTAATATTTTTTGTACTATAGTAAGTCCTATCTGTAGCAGAAGTCTCTTATCAGGTAGTGCTGGAGATTACCTGAATGTGGCAACACTTCTTGCACTGGACAGCAAGGACAGGGGAGAATGGATGAATACCAAACTTCAATTAACATCCTGCTATTGATCCCTAAAACAAAGTTCTAAACCTTTTCCTATTCCATGCTGGGGATGCAGCCCAAGGCCTGGTACAATATTTTTTCCTTTATACATTTTTTCCTGCTAATATCAAATAGTATACTAGGAATATTTTTATTGCTGCAGGATATTCAAGAGACAATGCTACTACTACTTCAAAAAATCGAGGAGGATGTCCGAGAAATCAAGGAGGATGTCCGAAAACTCAAGGAGGATGTTCGCCTTATCAAGAACTGGATAGACATGAACCCAAAATGTGGTGCAAACTTGACTGTGGAAACCACTGTGGAAATCTCCTTTGAGATTCTTCGGTCATTTGGCTTTAGAGCTAATTCACTGGAAGAAGTAAGTGAGTCTGCATAATGTCCTTTATAAGTTCTAGATGTAGTGGGGTCACATTTGTTTTTCGTTCTAGACGTAGTTGGGTCACATTTATTTCTCTAGTGTGTCTTTCAGGTGCATGGGTTTGAACAATTGCTGGGACAGGATCCAATGTTATATGGTCATTAGTTGCCTAGTTGTGAAGAATAAATTACAGGTGGGGATCTCCCCCTAATAGATAAGGTTACTTAAGCTTTTCTTGATTATTCTGTAATAACTTTTTGCACAATAATTAATACAAGTTGGATTTTTTTCCATTATGTATGCAAGGACATAACATTCTAATTTTATCCTGGCAGAATGCTGAATGTCATCTTGTACGCAGCAAGAAATTGGATAAGTAATGCATTGTCTCATTTGAAAATGCTACTGGTGGCAGTAGTGTACGAGTAACTGCTTTAGTACATACAGTCGACCCTCAATTTAATGCAAGTCAAAACCCTTCCATAGGTTGAAATATCCTAAAAGGTCCCTCTGCATCTTGTACAGCCACTAGAGGCATCTGTAGCTTTTCTTTGGTTCTTTTTCTTTGGGAGCAGTATTCTGAAATGGTTATGTGGTAGTAAACCGAGTAAGTATATATGTATATATGTGTATATATATATATATATATATATATATATATATATATATATATATATATATATATATATAATATCCAAGCCCAAAAAGACAGCTGCATGGTATCCATTAAAATGAAATTCATTAAATTGTTAAATTGAGGGTTGACGTAATTTATTTAGAGAAAGATGCTTTGCTCACATATACATGGCGAACTTGCACTAAGCCAATTCTAGGTGCAGAGGATGAATAAATGAAAATGAGATATGGTCACATTTACATTCAGGAATCATGAAATGGTTCCTCAAGTTTCTTATTACCATCATATCACATAGTTTTCAGAAGTATTAGTAATTCGTGCTTTTTTGCACATTTTGGTGACTGTCCTCACCTTCCACAACATTATTACAATTTTCAATGCTATATTCTACCCCTGCTAATAGATGACCTGACAAAAACTCCTCTGGACAGTCAAACTAGACTTCTTGAGTAAACATTACCCCTTTTACAGGTCTTCTTGAATTAGATAGATTTTTTCCCTCATCAGACAATGATTCCATTCTATCCAGGCATCTTCATCTGAATTATTTTCACCTTATTTGCATAAACAATAGTGAATCTCAATACTTTATGGTAAGGGATATATGTATTACATATCTCACTACTTTATTATATGAAAAATTTCTCACTTTGATGATCCAAGAAATAACTGTCCAATGCTACAAATATTTATTTCCCTCACATCACCTTCTCATTCATTCCCTGTGCATGGGTGCTTTGATTTCAGCTACAGCTGTGTATAGTATGTTTGTTTTCTTCCATTAGTACGTACATAATATGCTCTTTCAGCACATGCTTTCTGTGTGTGAATTGGTGACACATGATATGTAAAATGCAACCATCATGTATAATGGTTAACCTTGTATTTATGTGTGTGTGTGTGTGTGTGTGATGCCTTGTCTTGTCTACCCTCCAATAAGGAGAAAATGTGCATGGTATATTAAAAATGATAATAATTTTATTTTGAAAACTTGGCTTCCTATGGAATAAGTGGCCTCTGCAATGACAGCAGTGGAAAAATAGAGTACTTCCCGCTAATTTCTGGAGTAGGATGTTATTATGTGCAGGGTGGGTGAAAGACGTTATTCATGTACTGTATGTCCGTGGATCACCTCTTTCATATGCATGTACATGTTTGTGTTGTTTGTGTTTGCATGACTTATGTTAGTGTATTTTATATAACTTTCTGGTGTGTTCTTACTCCTAATGTGTTGCAAGATTTAGCTGCTCTCTATTATAGATAATTAAATGGATGAGCAGATTGAACTTGCAGTAATTGCGCTGTACTGTAGTTGCCAAGAATTACCCCCAGAAGAGCATTTGTTTAAGTAAAATACAACACTGCCACATTCAAACTCTACCTTAACCATCAGATTGTTTAAGGATGATAGCAGCACCTAGAGTTCCTTCAAGGCATATCCTCAGTTTTGCTTGTAATTTAATTATAAATACAGGAGACAATATTTAAAAAATAATCATAAATATTTGCTCTATCAACAGCTACTTGAGTGGGAACAGCAGTTCTCAGAGGAACACCAAGATGAGGAGAAGAACCGTGCCACCTTGCTGAAGATCCTGATGGAGTTGGCACCAAAGCCAAAACATGGCAGCAAGATCTCTGCATTAGACATAATTCAAGTGTCCATGCAGAGACTTGCTGGTGATTGGATTTGGCAATACATTTGTGCCACAGGAAGATCGGGGAAAAGATGTCCATGAGCAGTAAGATTCCTCAAGTCATGGACATTATTCTTCTAACTGCTTGTAAGACCCTATCAATAGATCCAAAAAAAGCAACAACTGCTCTGTCAATCTACTTGAAAAACACCAGCACCAGAGCATCAGCTAAACAACACAGACAAAAGTTTGGGGTAGGTGGGCGCCAGAACCTACAGTTACATACCAATGTTGAGAATGGAAGAGCACAACTGGCAATTGATCATTCAGAGGGAAGAGAGGCCGGCAGTAGCAGTGAAAAATCAGTCTCTACAGGATCTACTAGAAATATCTGATGACTCAGATACATGAGTTATTTCTTTCCAGATATTATGCGATTGTTTTTTATGATGTAGGTTGGATATGATATGGTATCCTATTTGACTTTCAATGTTATTATTGTGTAACAACGTAAGTGTGTCTTGCGCTCATTTGTACTTGACAGTAACAATCAATTCTAACAGAAAATAACAAAAATAATGATAAAGAATAATTTATGTGTATATGAGGAGTTCCTCTTCTCGAGTTGCCAAGTGGCTAGCTAGTGAGTGCATTGTCTCACCACCACCTCTGCTCTGGGACACGGGAGCTGCGGCCTCCCTCCTCCCTGCCTCCCCTCACATCCATCCGCTGTCTCTGTTCTTTCTTCCTTCCTTATAGAAATAGGTTGCTCTCTCTCTCTCTCTCTCTCTCTCTCTCTCTCTCTCTCTCTCTCTCTCTCTCTCTCACACACACACACACACACACACACTATTTAATTTTTTAATTGCACTTGGAAAAATTTTGTATTTTTTTATTGGAGCAGCCCCTAGTGAGATATTCCTCCCCTCATGTGTTTGTCCTTGGCCTGTCTCCTTTACATGTAAAATAAAGAAACAAAAATATAACATTGTGTTTTGCCCATTATATTTGGATATTCATCACTGTACAATGGAAGGATTATTTTCATAAATGTATCATGATTAATAAATTGTATGTTTAAATACAAGTATCATTCAACATAGATGTACAGAATATTGCATAGATGCGTGCATACAAGGCGGCATTTGTCCATAACGGCTCACTGATACCAGGTCACTGTTGTACTGTTAGGTGAACACAGGCTGCGAAAGAGTGTTAAAGGAGACTGCTCATCCATCTAGCTCACAGCTTCCAGATCCTTGATCTACTTCACTTCTATTAGTTACATCCACATTGGACACCCTGTCCTGCCACCTGATCCCGCCATATACTACAGCGTTCTGTGATCATTTGCTCTCACTACCCAGTATATATATGGTTTCAGGTTTGTTTGAAGCATTACGAAAGGTATGTTTAAGGTTTGTTTGAAGCATTCGGAAAGGTATGTTTAAGGTTTGTTTGAAGCATTCACGAACGTTCGTAAAACATTCCATGGCGATTTTTGTTTACAAAATAGTTATTTTCAGAGCTCATTTCAGGTTCACGACCATAGGTTTGGCGCCCCCAGGAAATGTTCAACAAACTCTCATAGAACTTTAAATTTCCGGTGGGGGTTGCATCACCGCCACCGTATAGCGTAAACCAGGGAATCTTTCTGGGCAAGGAAGTCTCCATGCGGCACCATGAACTCTGTGGGTGTCCCTTAGGCCTCCTTCACTTGAGATTGTCTCACAGAAACAACCTGATGAGCAGGGTCACCTTCTGGGTAGCATACCACATGCCCATACAGCCCGGAGTTGGTGTTCACACACTATGCAGGTAACAAGGCTCGATCTAGTCTCATGGAGTAATTGCTGGTTTGACACAAAGTCATTCTAGCAATATCTCATGATTCTGCATAGACACTCATTAGCAAAGGCATCAATCCACCTCTTCGTCACTAATTAGTGTCCATGACTTACAACCATAGAGTAAGACAGGGACCACAAGCGATTTGATGAGCCAGATCTTTGTCCTTCTGCACCTTAATCCTTTCACCAGTATTTGCACAAATATGATCAAAAATTATTGGTCCAGGCAGGTGAAATCGCAAAAATGTCACAACCTTCAAAAAAACTTTTCCTCTTGTGTACACGAAGGCATCTCCAGATCAAATCTGCTTCCCGCTGCCAATGTTGTCACCAGCGCTGCCATGGAGACAAGAGAATGGGAACATTTTCATTCAGCTGGAAGGGCACCACAGCCTCTCAGGCCTCACTATTTTCTTCACTTTCTTCACTTTTAATCGCAATTTATGTATGTTTTATGTATCACGGTGTACACTTGCTAAATGCACAAGCCTGGTACATAGAATAAGTGTGATTCATTTCAGGTAGGTAACCAAGTTGAGCCTCTCTTCGAGCTATTTTGCGGCGGCGGCAGCGGTTTACGTTCATTAGGCATTGAAAAGTCAATCATGATATTAGTGATTTCATGATTTTTAACAGAAAGAGTTAGTCTGTTATTTCATAGCACACAGAAAACTACCAGAAGCTATAGGTTTGTCCAACTGTCCCACGGCCGGTGACATAGCGTCCGCCTTACTTTAGCAGCGACACCACGTGGATCCTGGCGTGTATTCAGAACTGCCAGCCAGTTGTGAGGCAGCTGCCTTCAACTGGGGCTTCAAAACGATCTATTCTTACTTCCCATTTTCTGTCTATTAACAAGGTACATATTTTGAGATAGCAAGGGAGTAAAGTCGAAAAAATTGAGATGACAATTAAGGGAGTATAGTCGGACAAAGTCATTATTTTCCATGGGTTGGAACCAATAAGCGCTTTTACATGGATTTCAGTACCTCGAGTTTTGCGATCCTCGAGTTTAGCGCCATGCCTTTGGAATGAAGAAAGCGTGAAACTTCGAGAGGTACTGTATATATATATATATATATATATATATATATATATATATATATATATATATATATATATATATATATATATATATATATATATATATATATATTACCTTCTCAAGTTTAAGCGCTTTCGTTCGAAGGTATGGCGCTAAACTCGAGAATCGTGAAACTCGAGTATTGAAAACACTGAAAAAACTTATTTGTTCGACCGTGAAATTTTATTTATTTATTTTTTTTACATGTGGGCTATGGCAGTAGACTATCCATCTGGGCCTGATGGTGGCCCCGAGCCCATCATGGCGCGGCAACTGTTTATGGTGGCTCCATTATAATTGGCTCATGCTGCCCCTTTGAAGCTCACTTTTTTCCTCCTTTACTCCCTTGTTATACATAAAATACATATCTTGGAAAAGGAAGAAAACAGGAAGAGAGAGAACGGTCGTTCTAAAGCCACAGATGAAGCCTTACGATTGGCTGAGCTTTGAAAACACGCTTGTGATTCGCTGGGAGTCTGATGACGTCATCGCCAGCACTAACCCAATCAGCGGCATCACTGCCTTAAGGCGGTGTCACACTGGCCATTTTCCTTTAACTCTTGTGGCTACTGGCAACGCCCGTACGCCCATCCGGGGGCGAGTTGCCGGTTGTCCATAAGCTGGTGTCACACTGGGCCTTTTTCTTCCCACCGTGATGGCGGCAGCTTGTTCAACCGGCGACGTTTCCGGGTGTTCGTCACACACATAAGGGGAAATTAGAAAGGTGTGGGGGGAAGGGCAGAAGGGAGAGTCAGGTCATGCCATGACACACACACACACACAGAAAGGGAAATGAGAAGGGTGGGGGAGGGAGGGGCAGAAGGCAGAGTCAGGTCATGCCTTGACCTGAGTCTGGTCATATTCTGAACAAAGCCCTGATCTGACTCTCCTTTCTGCCCCTCCCTCCCCACACCATTTTCATTCCCCTTCTGTGTGTGTGAGTGTGTGTGTGTGTGTGTGTGTGTGTGTGTGTGTGTGATAAGTCAGGACATGACCTGACCTGAGTCGTTCTATTGGGTTTGGGTTTTTCTGGTCGGGGTTTAGTCTTCCCTTAAGGTTATCTCGATTCCCTGTATCGAGTCTTGTCTGGGGGGGGGGGGGGGGACTATTTCTAATCCCTGCGTCACCTCAGGAAGCAGTACCTCGACCCCTCCTCCACCTCTCCAAGGGTTGAGGGAACGTGCTTCGAATCCTGCTCCATCTCCTCCAAGGATTCAAAGGAACACAATGAGAAGGACTGGCGTGGAGGTGTGAGCAGACTACACTGGGACTTAGCCGGGTGCCAACACCTGTACCCGGCCTCCCATTCAGCTCTCACTGCCATATGGGTTGCTGCTGACCCGAGCCCGCCAGTCTGCTGCCCCCGTCATCGCTCTCCTCTGTCCACATCACGGCCCCACCTCGCTGCTGCTTCTCCACCCTGCTTGTGGCACCTGGGGCCCTTCCATCTCTGACGTCACAACACTGTCTCACCGTCGCGTCACCACCTTGCCAGTGGCCCATGGGTCTCTCCATCCGGGACTTCTTGTGGACGCCGGGATTACTACCCTTGAAAACCCATATAGGAATGGTACAAAGTTTAATAACAAAATTTTTACTCAAACTAGAATACATTCTTAATTCTATGACCTATAAACTTAACATATTACCCAAAAGTAACATTACGAGAAAAAAAAAATGTGTGAAACTTTCAAAAAACGCTACATTTCCCTAATGAAGGCACCTCTGCCAGGCACTGTGTTGGCTGATTGTGTTGAGTTGTGCCACACGTGGAGTTCACTTGTCCCTCGAAATGTTCCAGCCTCGGAAGCCCTTATGCCATTTCGGTTGCTTGGAATTTGAGTGAGGGCCACGGCAGCCGACTGCGAACGTTCTTCTTGTCTACATCTATAAATTTTGGCTATATGATTGTTCTGATAGTGAGGATAATTTGTAACTTACTGAATACAAAAATGTGCGGAGAGAGAGAGAGCAGGATAAAATCCTCCCAAGCAGAACAACATATACCATGAGATTTTCCCTCTCGGAAAAAAAATCCAACCTAGGAACTCTGCGCTCGTTTGGCCAGACCACGAACCAAGTCATAGATGGTTTTACCCTATATGAAAGTATGGTTTCAAAACCGTATTCAGGGACAAGTTCAGAATCCACGTGGGTAAAACCATCAATAGCATGATTGGCAGGTTCATGAAATGTAGCGTTTTTTGAAAGTTTCACACATTTTTTTTTTCTCGGTAATATGTTCATAGAATTTATTCTAGTTTGAGTAAAAATTTTGATTAAATGTAATTCCTATATGGGTTTTCAAGCCCGCAAAGTTTGTCCGGAATTCCGGACATCGATAGTAACCACGTTAGTCCAACAACGATAGTAATCTAGGGTTAAGAGGTACCCCCCTTGCAGAGGGAGTTATGGGATGCTCGCCCATCAGGCAAGTCGCTGCACTGCACTAAAACCTTAACAAATGTGAAGCACATGAAAAATCCTATGAACTCTGCATGCTATTTTTTCGGTGTATCAGAAGCAGTAGTTACCTAGATTAACCGAGATTAGGTTATGTAAAGTTTGATCAAGGTAGTTTGAATATATTCAACATGCGGTGTAGGCAGTCAAAAAATACGCAGCACGGGATGGATTGGGGCAGCGGCGGTGGGGGGGTGGAGGGTTCCCCTACGCTGACCATCCAATGACATGCCCGACACTCGTCAACAGACTGGGTGCAGCAGCTGCTAGTTTATATTGTAATTGATTACAAGAGTACGGTATATGTTAGGGACTTTTCTTACTTTCAGGACTAGGGAATTTTCCCTATTTTAGGGAAATTTTGGAAGCCCATTTTTCAGTGATTTTGCCTTTCCCCCCAAAAATAAGTTTCCCACTGGTCCCCAGGTTTGCTTTGAGGTGATAGGGGGGCTGGAGTGGTGGTAATTCTTAAATCTACCGTATATATGGTCATATATGGGAGCAGATCAGAATGAGAAGGTTACACTTGGAGAGGTAAGAATTGTCTATCTTGAGGACCCTCCGCCACTATGTGGCGGGGGATCAGGCTGGTGTAGCAGGTGTCCATGTAACCCCTGCAAGGCACGTTGCAGGGAGCCAAGCCGGGTCTGGGTTTAAAGCCCTTCAGGATGCCACAGTGGACCCTGGCACTGACTATACGCTTAGCTATGTTAAGAAGAGAATTAGGTTCACCTCACGTCTTTCAGTTCACCTCAGGTCTTCAAGGTGATAGGACGTGCTCTGGCTAGCGCTTGGGTTGGCCATGTCTGGTGGAATGAGTGACGGTGGTGCAGTGAAAGGAGGAGGCGGGGCCGGTGGAGGTACAGTTGAGTTGGTGAATTCTCTCTTGGAGAGAATAAAAGAGTTGGAGAGGACTGTGGAGGCCATGAGGAAGGAAAATTGAGTTCTTCGTTCATCAGGTCCTCAGACAGGTGATGTGCATAGTACACCGCCACAAGATGGGGGCTGGCAGGTAGTCCAGAGCCATGGCAACTGCGTATGGCTGAAGAGGACCAATCCTGTGGCTGTGGAGTGCCGTAACTCCTTCCAGGCTGTCTCTGAGCCGAGGGAGGAGCAGGAGGTGAAGGAGAGAAGGGCAGTTGACAAATCCCTGCCCAGAGGTAACAATTGGGTTGTTGGGGATAGCCAGGTCAGGTTTTTAGATAGGACCTTCTGTGCTAAAGATAGGAAACGTAGGACCAGGGTGTGTTTTCCAGGGGCGGGGATTAGGGATGTCAGCGATAGGGTAGAGTCATGCATGTCAGGCGAGGGAGTCAAACCAATCGTCTGTCTGAGCGTGGGAGGGAACGACATAGGCAGGTTAGGTGGCGAGCAGCTTCTGCGTCGCTACAGGGAGGCTCTTTGTGGAGTTACGTCCAAGGGCGGGGTTCCTGTGGTGTGTGGGGTTCTGGCAAGGTGGCAGGTTGGTAGCATTTGGCTGTCCAGGGCTATTGCATTAAACTGCAGGTTGGCAAATTATTGCAAAGCCAATGGATGGACATTTGTCGACGCCTGGGACCGTTTCTTTGGCAGGAACCACCTATACCAGAGGGACAGGGTTCACCTTTCACAGGAGGGGGTACAGATCTTGTCTGATGCCCTTGAACATGGATTGGGGGCCCTGGTTTTTAGGGTAAGTAAGAAGGGGCCTAAGCTGGCAATACCAAGTGGGAGCATTAAATGTAGTAATAATAATAGCAGCTGCAGGGTAAAGCAAGGGGTAGGTCTAAATGTGTACTATACAAACAGTAGAAGTATTAGGAATAAGATAGATTTAGTGAGGGGCAAGGCGATGCGAGAGATTTGATATGACAGTGATCACAGAGTCATGGATAAACACTGCAGACAGACACTTTCTCCCAGAATTAGAGACTGAAGGGTACAACTTATTCCACCAAGATCGAATAGGCAGGAAGGGGGGTGGGGTCGCACTCTTTGTCAGGGACAATCTTAAGTGTACAAGTTATTCCACCAAGATCGGATAGGCAGGAAGGGGGGTGGGGTCACACTCTTCGTCAGGGACAATCTTAAGTGTGTCATTAACAAATCAATCAAGGTAGATAGCAATACAGAATCCCTCTGGGTAGAAACAACAGGTAGGAAGGAGAAGCTTGTCATAGGAGTACTTTACAGACCGCCCAACCTTACCAGGGATAGTAGCCAACCCCTTTTACAGGAAATTAGTAGGGCGTCAAGATATAGAAATGTGTGTGTAATTGGGGATTTCAATTATAGGAACATAGAGTGGGATATTTTATCCGGAGACCAAGAGGTACAGGATTTGTTAGATGTGATACAGGATAGTTTCCTTAACCAGTTAATTAGAACACCAATGAGGGAAGAAAATATTTTGGATTTGTTGTTAACTAATAGAGAGGATATAATAAGCAACATCGAGGTTGGGGATTCATTAGGTAGCAGTGACCATAAGGAAATTAGATTTAATATGAAATGGGAGGACAGAGTCAGCAGTAACAACACATTAATACCTGACTTCAGGAAGGCAGACTATGAGGGGTTAAGAAAGCAGCTGCAAAGGCTTAGGGGAGTAAGGTCAGAAGTAGGTCAGGACCCAGAGCAGGGAGGGGCATTAATCTCTGGTGAGGTCACTAATCAGGTCAGTAACTTGGAGGGTGAATACAATAGTCTGGTCAGGGAGATTAAACTAGGGCAGAAACAGTTTATACCTCACAGGGAAGTCAGGTCAATAGGTAATTACCTGCGATGGATGACAGACAGGCTAAAAACTGAAATAGGAAGGAAAAAAGGACTATATGTTAGAATCAAAAGGGGGGAAACTCACCTAAGGGATAGTTACAACTATTTAGCTAGAACAGTAAAGAAGAACACGCGTATGGCAAAACGTAATTATGAGATCAGAATTGCCAGGAAGCAAAGACCAATCAAAGGGCTTCTTTCTGTTTTATAAGACCAAGTTTAGTGATAAGATTGGTCTGATTTAGTCAGGATAATAACTGATTGATAGAGATGTGGAAATGAGAGGCGTTAAATAGATCTTTCTTAACTGTATTTACCAAAGAAAGATTAGATGATATACCTCAGGAAGAACAGATCTACAGTGAAGAGGTGAAGGATTAACCGACATCAACATAAGTAGGGAGCTCGTGATTAGACAGATAGATAGACTTAAAAGTCACTAAGGCGCCAGGGCCAGATGAACTTTTCCCAGGGTAATAAAGGAATGTGAAACTGAAATCAGTGGGCAGTTAACAGAAGTATTTAGGAAGTCACTAGACACAGGGATGGTGCCTGTTTCATGAAGGCAGGCACACGTTATTCCATTATTTAAGAAGGGAGACAAATATTCTTCTATGCAAAACTATAGGCAGATTAGTTTGACGTCAGTTATTGGTAAAATGCTTGAGTCAATAATAGCAGATATTATTAGGGACCATATTGACAAACATAATTCAATTCACAACTCACAGCATGGGTTTATTAAAGGAAAGTCGTGCCTCACTAATCTTTATCCTTTTACAATTGAGTATCGGGCAGCTGACAATGATGAAACCATGATGTAGTTTATTTTGATTTTAGTAAGGCCTTCGATAAGGTACCTCACCAGAGACTGTTTAATAAAGTCAGGGCTCATAGGATAAGAGGGAAGGTATTTGATTGGATTAAGGCGTGGACTAGCGACAGGAAACAAAGGGTTACCATTAACGGTAAAAAATCTGAATGGGGTAATGTTACCAGTGAGGTTCCTCAAGGTTCAGTTTTAGGCCCGCTTTTATTCATTATCTACATCAATGACATAGACAATGGGATAACTAGTGAAATAGGTAAATTTGCAGATGACACCAAAATAGGATGCACTATTAGGACAAGGGAGGATGCTAGAGCACTGCAGGAGGATCTCAACAAACTGTCAGCTTAGT
Organism: Eriocheir sinensis; assembly: GCF_024679095.1. Taxonomy (NCBI): domain Eukaryota; kingdom Metazoa; phylum Arthropoda; class Malacostraca; order Decapoda; family Varunidae; genus Eriocheir; species Eriocheir sinensis. The sequence continues at coordinate 187,741 of NW_026111730.1, forward strand.
CAGAGAAAAGGCAGATGAATTTTAACATCACCAAGTGTAGCATACTTATTGTAGGAACCATAACCCATTACACGGGTATAGCTTATACTCTGCAGCGATAGGCAGATCAGAGTGTGAAAGGGATTTGGGAGTGTTAGTGAACTCTGGCCTAAAACAAAGGAAGCAATGTATTAGTGCGAGGAATAGGGCTAACATGGTATTAGGCTTTATTAACAGGACGGTAACCAACAGGAGTGCAGAGGTCATCCTCAGACTCTATTTAGTGTTAGTTAGGCCACAATTAGATTATGCTGTCCAGTTTTGGTGCCCACACTACAGAATGGACATCAACACTAGAATCAGTTCAGAGGAGGATGACCAAGATGATTCAGGGGCTGAGGAACCTCCCATATCAAAACATCTAAACTTACATTCACTACCAAGACAAAGAGTGCAGGGAGATTTGATAGAAGTATTCAAATGGGTCAAGGGTTACAACAAAGGCGATATAAGGAAAGTACTGAGAATTAGCCAGCAGGATTGAACTCGCAGTAATGGATTTGAATTAGAAAAGTATAGATTTAGGAGATTTAGTAATAGGGTGGTGGGGGAATGGAATAGACTCAGCAATCACATAGTTAGTGCAGGGGCGATAGCTTGTTTTAAGAGTAGACTGGACAGCTACATGGACGAGGATGACAGGTGGCAGTGAGGTGTGGGTGCAGTAAGGAGACAGGGTACTGGAGCGTACGCCTGTACTGAAGGTATACAAGGATCAAGCCTCTACCTGTAACCCCTGAAATTACACCTCACCCATCGTGAGTAGTGGGGGGGATTCTGGAGCTGCCCTGTGTAGGCCACTCGGCCTCTTGCAGTTTCCCTACGTTCTTATGTAGGCATTATTACCATGATAGCATTCTTACCCAACTCAGACATTGCTGTGACACTGGCAGCACCAGCAGCCTCCACTCTGTTAGTGTCTCCCAGCACTGTGTTTACCCCTATGGGCGACACAGTGCCCCTCAGGATGTGGTAGCAATGCGCCTTCGGCAAGGCTATAGGTACTACTGGGAGGTTAGTAACTCCCCTGGTGTCTGCTGCACGCTATGTGCCAGGCCGAGGGGCCACACACTGCAACACTATGTCATGGAATGCCCTTTCATTGCTAAGTTTAAACCACGGGACTGCCCTGACCTGTCCCAAACAATTTGTTGGCTCCTGAACCATGATGTCATCCCTGCTATCCTCAAAGAACACCCTCAGTTTGCACCAAGGTGGTGCTGCAGTGTGTGGCAGCCTGAAATACTGCCATGCTATATATACAAGGCTGTGATTTTTGCAGTATTCTACTTTAAGGCCTATTTACTCTAGCTCTGTATGCATTCCCATCTAGTGCTTGGGCAATGTATTTCTCCGTCCCCACATTTTGTTTTCTTGTTGTCTAGGGGGAGCCCGGCAGGTACCGCCCCCCTCCCTTGTTGTGCATTCATTCCTACCATTGTATCTTTTTAGTTTCATGGTGCTACCTACACATGTATTATTAATTGTATAATAGTTTATACTATCAGTCTTTCACATTTGCTAAGGCATGAAGTTGACTTTCAACTGTATGCTGATGATACACAGTTCTATTTGTCGCTGAGTGGTGTGGAAAACATTGAAGATAAGCTGAGCAGAATTATGGATGATGTTGGGAAGTGGATGAATTCTAAGCAACTGAAGCTGAATGAAGATAAAACTGAATGCTTGATTGTGGGGAAGAACAAGGATCTCAGGAGGCTAGATATTTCCACTCTTCGGATAAAGATAACACTATGACGTAAAAAGTCAGTCAAAGATCTAGGTGTGATACTTGACTGCATTCTACCATTCAAAGAACAGATCAATCAGGTGGTGAGAACGGCAGGCTACCATCTGAGAAATATTGCATTTGTCAAGAAATACCTGGATGATAAGACTATGAAGATGCTTATATATAATCATGTAACTAATAAGCTGGATTATTGTAACTCACTTTATTATGGCCTTCTAAATATCTGCTGAAGAAACTACAACTTGTTATGAACAGAGCTGCGAGGCTAATTAAGGGTCTGCCCCCGCCCCCCGGGAGAGAATATCACCTGCACTTATAGACTTGCATTGGCTACCCATTAAGGCACGAATAATCTACAAAATATGTGTCTTATCAAGCAACGCGACTTGGTAAACCCTGGATATTTGAGAAATATACTACAAGATTTTTATTTGGACACCACCATGTCAGTGAGACACAGTACAGAACGGTATAGACTTTATGAGCCCAGGGTCAACCTGGAACTGGGTTTCAGAGCATTTGAGAAGAGTGCCCGCAGCTCTATAATGAGTTACCGGGATGTAAGAACAGTGACAGTCTGGCAATCTTCAAGAAAGCGCTGGACTCACTTATTCACTAAATCCTACGACTTGACAAATATGAGGATTGAGGACAACTTTGGGTGCTAATATTACTGTTATAATGTTAGCGGCCCTGTGGAGCTGCTACGGCGGCGGACCGGGGCCTGAAACCTCATCAACGGTAAACGGTAACCACATTCTGCCATGCCTGGGGTTGGGATGGCATGTTCCTCCTTCTCCTTGTTGTTTACCAGCAACAATAAACTATCAATCAATAGGAACCTTTTGGGTTTTATATCTAAACCTCACCTTACAGCGCCTTCTGTGATAGTTTCTCCGGCCTCTACTTTTCCACCAAATCCATTCCATCTACCTAAACCGAAACCTCTATACGTGTATCCGAGAACGAGTTTGAGTGTTTCCCTTATGAGTACGAGTGGGTACTGTTACCGCGGCCGACACGACATTTTTCAGCTGGCGCCTGGCGGGAACTAGACGTCCAATATCAGCAGCTGACCACAGGCTTGCCTTCTTCTTCTTCTTTTTGACCTGTGACGCTGTGTATCGCTTCTAAAGGCGGCTTTACAATTCCTAGTCGGCAATACGTGCTCGGCTGCATTTTTGGTCTGGGTCTGGGTCTGGAAGCCCTTCTCGCGGCAAGTTTTCTGCAGCTGAACGCGTCCGTCTTGTATTGCCGACTGGCGGCTGAGTACATGTCGGCGTCAATAAAACAAGAAATGACAGATACAGACAACAAGATTTGGAGCCAGGAGGCCGAGGTGGCATTGCTAGAAGAAGTGAGGCAGCATAGATACTTGTGGGACCCACAAGATAAGCTGTATGAGAAGCTGAGTCTACGCAAAACAACTTTTGAGAGAGTGGCAGCAACATATATATTACGATAAATGTTTATCTCTTTGCGAGATATCAATCGATCGAAGGAGGTAATGAACGATTATTTTCGTGTATTATATAATCACACTATGCAATGCCTGGGGGTTGCGATGGCATGTTCCTCCCTTCTCCTTTGTTGTTAAATGCAACAATGAACAATCAATCAATACTGATAAAACTCGTTTACTTAAAGTATTTCTACAAAATTAGGCTATATGGACCAAACTCGATCATTGTGGTTTTAAGATATGGTAGTAGCCTTTTGGGGTGTCTGGGATGAATTCATGCCCTTGCATTTACTAGCAGTTTACGTCTTGATAATCCCGGCGGCTTCTCCCACGTGAGAACGTACTTGCTCCCGAGAGCACCCAGCTGGTCTAGCCGCTAGATCGTCGCGGCTGAATTGCCGACTAAGAATTGCCAGGTGTAAAGCCGCCTTAAGTCCTCCTCCATTCGTTCCTCTTTTCTTCTTTTTCACTTATATACACTTTTCTTTTCGGTATTACATCACTTTCTTAAGCACTTCATCCTGATCTTAGGTTTTCTGTCCTATTCTTTCCCTGATTTACTTGCCTGTGTGCTTTGCTATTTTCCACTATTACACTTTTCACTCCACTTTCACTGCTCAGATTTTTTTTCCCAGCAACATGTCAAGAAAATTTTTGTGTGAGGTATTAATTTCACTGTTTTCTCCTTACTGCCATATATATAGTCCTAACACGTACGGTACTTATATTTCTCCATCTTCCTCCTCCAATCTATTATATGCCACTCCTCTTCCCCAATAATTTCCACCACAGATGTCAATAGCCTTTGCCTCTCCTCTTCATACTTGTCACAGGTCACTATCAAGGTGCTCTATTATTGTTTCCTTTTCCCCTAAACACAAGCTGCAGTTTTGGTCCTGTCCGTCTCTACTTCTCCCCTTTACTTCTAGAGTTCCAGACCTCGATCTTGCCTTGAACAGCAGCTTAGCTTAAATTACTCCCCCAGTCTCTCTGATACCAATTTTCTCTTTCAGGCTTTTGTTTTCTCCTGTACCGTCGACTTTTCTGCTGCTCCTGCTTGTCATTTTTCCAGGCCATTGGTGGCAATGCACTACTGGTTGTCGTGCTGGAAATTCAGGGCACATTAATTGATGTTAAAGAAAATTCATTCAACTAATAATAGGGAATCTGAGGGATAAATCAAGGGACTCACCCTGGGGGTAGAGTTGTTGCACCACCCTGAGATCTACCGATGAACTATGTCACCAGTAACTCACTAGGAACCTTAAAGTACATGTATATAAAAGACTATATATATAGATATATATATATATATATATATATATATATATATATATATATATATATATATATATATATATATATATATATATATATATATATATATATATATATATATATATATATATATATATATATATATATATATATATATATATATATATATATATATATATATATATATATATATATATATATATATATATATATATATATATATATATATATATATATATATATATATATAAACTAGAACTTAGTGTTGAACGTGTATCCTTTGTGCCCTGCCTCGTTCCTTCCTCCCCTCGGTGTTCTGTGTGGGCCGCTGTGAGTGACATGGTGCCCGTGTGGCTGTTCTGAGGATCACGCCACCTGCCTGCCCGTGTATGGTGTGTGGTAGAGGGGTGGCGTAACTGGTGTCAAAGGAGTGGGGATAAGTGAACAGTGAAGCGCGCCGAGTGTCATGGCGTCCCCAATGGTCGCCGTGAGTGTGAGGTGAGTAGACTGGCAAAGCCGAGGCTGACCCGTGTGAGGTGAAGCCGGGCCAGATGGATTTGTTCGCTGCCATGCCTGGCCGTGATGGAAAAGAGGGCAGACGAGAGGGCACGCGAGCAGGCTCAGAGGGCAGACGAGAGGGCACGCCATCTTGCCGAGGTCCTCCAGAGCAGTCTCTCGTCCCTGAAGGTGGAAACCCAGCAGTACATCGAGAAGGCCTGCGACAGCGTTAAGAGTGAACTGCTGGGAGAGGTGCAGACTCTGAAAGGCGAGGTCCAGGGCCTGAGGGAGGAGGTGGAGGCGGAGAGGCAGCGGCGAGAGTTGGCAACGTCACGCGGGGAGGAACAAGAAGCGTCACGCGTGCTGGCGGCAAGCACCAGGGTGACGGACTTGCTGGGGTCCTCGTGGGGCCCCTGGCAAGAACCCTGGGGCCTCGCAGCGTTGTGTCATATATATATATATATATATATATATATATATATATATATATATATATATATTATATATATATATATATATATATATATATATATATATATATATATATATATATATATATATATATATATATATATATATATATATATATATATATATATATATATATATATATATTATGAATGTGCTGTATGAATGATTGTATGTGTAATGTGAGGAAATTGTAGCATGATGCACAATGTTAGCTCAGCATGGTGCAACTCTACTTGTTGGGACAAGAGAGACAGAGGGAGCCTGGGGCCTCTGGCCGCCGGGCAGGAAGTGCTGAGTGGCAGAGTGGAGAGTGGCAAGAGAGGCGCTGAGGCAGGCTGAGTAGTGGAGTGACGCGTGTCTGGGCTTGAAAGTTGCTGTACTCTGTACTGTGTGAGGAACCCATTAAACTAGAACAGTGTTGAACGTGTATCCTTTGTGCCCTGCCTCGTTCTCTCCTCCTCGGTGTGCGGTGTGGGCCGTGAGTGACTGGTGACCGTGTGGTTGTTCTGGTGGGGATTACGCCGCCTGCCTGCCCATGGTGTACTGTGTGGTATGGTAATATATATATATATAGATATATATATATATATATATATATATATATATATATATATATGTATATATATATATACATTGGTCACACCGTCAAGGCATAGCAGGGTCCTTTCCTTCACTGCGTCTCACTACCTCTGCACCCTCATACTCAGCGCACGCAGCCAATCTGCAGTCCATCCTCTGACCATGCAAGCTCACTCCATTCTCAGTTAACCTTCAGTCCATACCCGGTCATTGCCCAGCCAATACTCAACTCACACAGTCAACCAACTAGGCATCATGGCGGCCACTCACTGACCCACACCACATATCTTTTGCCCTCCGTCATTAGCTTGACAGAAGCTGCCTTACTAGCCGCAACTCTCCTACCCACCTCAACGTACCACCACCGCCATCCCAAACAGCACCTCGCACCTCGTCACTCACCAGTACGTCACCATGTAGGCACCAGCACGCACACACACGTCCTCCTTCTAAGGTCGCCGGCTGCACACAGTAGGTGGGCAGGTACCTGGTACCGTACCGTTTAGCTGGTACCGTTAGTACCGGTACTGGTACCGGTACCTGCCCACCCCTACCGGTACCAGTTGCTCGGATTTATTTATTGGATTTATTGATAATTCTTCATGTCCGATTTTTTTTTTTTAGGTTGCTAATAAATATTGTTATTGTTATTAGACTATGATCGAGTACATCCATAATAACTATACATGCTATTTTTTATCGAAAAAATAAATATTCACTTCATTCAGAGAGAGAGAGAGAGATCACCACTTAGTAAGTGGATATCTCGGTGATATGGATAGTGGGTACTCGATCATAGTCTAATAACAATAACAATATATATTAGCGTTTTCTAAAGACTCGTGGGACTCACTAACTTTTAACCCAAGACTTCGTTTTCTTTTTACTTGCCACTGTTAAATCTGTATGACCTGTTAACTTTTAGAGAGAGAGAGAGAGAGAGAGAGAGAGAGAGAGAGAGAGAGAGAGAGAGAGATTCATATTTATCCAATAAAGGATTAACGAAAAAGTTTGAATCCTTTATGAGAGTTTCTGGCTATAAAGAATTGCATGATGAATTATATAAGATGATTAAATATTGGAGGTGTAGCAGGCGAGAGAGAGAGAGAGAGAGAGAGAGAGAGAGAGAGAGAGAGAGAGAATCACCACTTAGTGAGTGGATATCTCGGTGATATGGGTAGTGGGTACTCGATCATAGTCTAATAACAATAACAATATTTATTAGCAACCTAAAAAAGAAAAAGAATCGGACATGAAAAATTATCCAGTAACTCCAATAAATAAATAAAATAATGGAAACGGGAGCTGTGATGGAAACGGAAAGCAGGACAAAATGGTGGGAACTTGGGGAGACGGTCAGCGGGGCAGTGACTCAGCGTCTACACACAGGGCCCATACCACATGGAGGCGGGCGAGCACCGAGCGTCACTAAGATCCTAACGGCAATGCGCAGTGCCGAGTGATCATTAAGCTTCCCGGAACCCAAGTGATCATGATGCTTCGCGGTACCAGTACCGATAGCAGTTATCGATACCAGTACCGGTACCTGGTATCGATAACTGCTATCGGTACTGAAGCATCATGATCACATGATGCTTCGCGGTACCAGTACCGATAGCAGTTATCGATACCCTGGTATCGATAACTGCTATCGGTACTGGTACCGCGAAGCATCATGATCACTTGGGTTCCGGGAAGCTTAATGATCACTCGGTGCTCGCCCGCCTCCATGCGGTATGGGCCCTGTGTAGACGCTGAGTCACTGCCCTGCTGACCGTCTCCCAAGTTCCCACCATTTTGTCCTGCTTTCCGTTTCCATCACAGCTCCCGTTTCCATTATTTGATTTATTTATTGGAGTTACTGGATAATTCTTCATGTCCGATTCTTTTTCTTTTTTAGGTTGCTAATAAATATTTTTATTGTTATTAGACTATGATCGAGTACATCCATAATAACTATACATGCTATTTTTTTTTCGAAAAAATAAATATTCACTTCATTCAGAGAGAGAGAGAGAGAGAGAGATTTACATAGATTTACATAGAAAATTAGACCACACAGACCCCATGGTACAGACTAGGTGATCTGTCCTTAAACCTAAGTGATTTTACATTAATCAGAAGGCTCCTAAACGTTGCATTTCTACTCTAGTTGATATTAAGTTGAAGGAAGAGAGAGGGTTTTCTTTACAGGAAATTTGTTTGGGAATTTCATCAGAAGTCATTAAGAAAAAAAAAACTCCTTTGGGTACCGGTACTGGTACCGGTACTAACGGTACTTGAGTTTTCGGTACCGGTACTACCGGTACTCAAATTAACGGTACTTGCCCATCCCTAGTGGGCTGCACCGCTGCAAGCCGGCCGGCATGGCGAAGAGGGAGGCGGTGAGAGAGGCAACGAGGCAGGGTTAATGGGTCCGACTCCAGCACCAGCTGGACCCAAGGGAGCGGCTTCGACGGCTCCCCAGCCTCCTGCAGCCTCCACCGGCTCCGCCACGATGCCACCAGGCTTCAGGGGCCCTTGCCAGGGGCCCCACGCGGAGCCCCGCCAGTCCGCCACCCGTGCACCCGCCTCCAGCACACGTGACGCTTCTTGTTCCTCCCCGCACCACGTTGCCACCTCTGAGCCCACGTGGTCCGCCCGCTCCCATCTGCAGCCCCCCAGCCTCCCGGCGCTCAGGGAGGCTTAAGCCAGCGGGGCACGACGGGAAGTTGGCATGGGAGGCCCAGTTCAAGATGCCAGCTGCTGCCCAGGGCTGGGGCGAGGATGAGAAGGCGCTGCAGCTGACAACAGCGCTACGGGGCTCAGTGGACGGGCCCGGCCGCTTGGTGGGGAGCGCCGAGAGGACCTTGGGGCGGCCTGACATGCCGGCCGCTACACGACTCCAGGACGCGCCACAGAGGCTGTGTGGCGTCACGGGGCACTGCGTGCAGTCTGAGGGCCCAGTGGAGGCTCGTATCGGCGTAGGCATCGCTGTGGAGCGCCGGCCGACGGACGTCGTCGATCGAGACGAGCCGTGCGTACTGGGCCTCGACTACCTGACGCAGGGCGAGGCCTGTGCCGACCTTGGACGGGAGCTGGAGAGGCTGCGCGGACAGGCGCCTTTGCTTCCGAAGGTCGGCTGTGCAGAGGTAGTCGCGGCGGAGCGACTGCACCTTGCCCTGGGGACGGAGGCCAGGAAGGTCCTGTGTTGCCGGTCGGACGCGATGCCAGCGGAAGGCGCAGTGGAGTCCACGGAGGGCCTGCAGCTGCCTGATAGTGTGGCAGCCGGACGGAGTCTCGAAGGAGCGGGGGAGGAGTTAGTCACGGCGCTGGTGGCTAACTCCTCCGACGAGGCTCGGAAAGTACCCGCTGGTGCCAAGCTGGGCACCTGTGAGGAGGTGGAACGATCAGAGGAGACGTCGGGGAGCGCGGAGTCGGCCGCTGTGAGGCCGCTGCCCGACTTCCTGGAGGATTTGGCGCACCGGAGCGCCGCTAACCTGACGGAGGCGCAGACGGAGAAATTGCGCCACACCCTGGCCCAGTACGCGGACGTGTTCAGCAGGGGTGACTTGGATCTGGGCCGCACGGGGTTGGTGAAGCATGGCATCAACACGGGAAATAGTGTGCCCACCAGGAGCCCGCCCCGACGTGTCGTGCCGGTCAGGCGGGAGGAACTGCAGCGCGCCGTCAACGAGCTGGCGGCGCAGGGGGTGATGGAGCGGACAGACAGTCCGTGGCCCTCAGCAGTCGTCCTGGATATGAAGAAGGACGGCACGCAGCGCTTCTGTGCGGACTGCCGGGTGCTGAGGGATGAGACTGGCGAGGACTCTCACCCCCTGCCGTGGACCGACGACGCGCTGACGAGGGCCTTGGAGTTCGGGGCCTTGACGATGACCAGCGGCCTAGCGGCGGCCGCCCCGCCCTGCCATGACCTCCGGGGCCGGATGGCGAAGGTGAAGATGAAGGCAGCGTCGATGAAGGCGAGCCCGGAGGGTCTCCGTGGCTCGTGCGGGGGCTGTGGCAAGAGGGGGCATAGGTGCAGTCGGTGCCTGGGGGAGCGAAGGACGCGTTCCCTCGACCGGCTGAGCCCCGACGCCCTCCAGCCGCGCTGTAAGGACTGTGGCCAGTCAGGCCACCGCTTGAGTGCCTGTCCCAGGTCCAGGGACGCGGCGCGGGCGGGAAGCGCGGACGGGCTGGAGAAGGGAGTCGACTTCCAGCCGTCTCCCGCCCTCGGGCCCCGCCTTGAGTAAGCTGCCGCCGCCCGACCAGCGTGTTGCCAGTGGGAGGCTTAGCGGTTGTAGCCACGACGCGTGACAGTGGACACCGGGGGCTGAGGAGTCCTCGGCGCGGCCTGACCCGGGGTAGTGTGTGCTGCTGGAGGGGCCAGTGGAGGCTCGTATCGGTGTAGGCAGCGCTGTGGAGCGCCGGTCGAGACGAGCCGTGGTTGCTGGGCCTCGACTACCTGACGCAGGCCAGTAAGGCTCGTGGTGGCCTCGGACGGGAGCTGGAGAGGGTGACCGGAGAGGTGCCCTTTGCTCCCAGGAGGTTTTCGAGCATGGCTGCGTGGGGAGGTAGTCACAGCCGGGCGAGGGCACCTTGCCCCGAGGGTGGAGGCCAGGAGCCGGTGTCGACTGTCCCGAGCGTCACGTGGAGCGGATGGCGTGGAAGAGCCCACTGAGGACTGACGGCTGGTCGACGGCGTGGCTGACAGGCGGAGCCCCTTGGGGGCGCGAGAAGAGACTGTGGAGGACAGACTGATTTATGTGTATTGCATGTTTTTTTTTTTTCTGTGTTCAATGTTCGGCCGGGAGCTCAGGCTACCGGTGGATTTGGCCACGGGGCGGCCCTCCGACGTGAGCTTGCCCACCGTCACCTCTGGCTTCGCAGCGGCACTGCAGGAAAGCTTGGCTGAGGTGCACCGACGCGTACGGGGCAAGCTCAAGGTGGCAGGCCAGGCCATGAAGGAGACATACGACCGGCGCATGAGGGACGTGAGATACTCCGTGGGTGACAGAGTGTGGCTGCATAACCCCCGCCGTAAACGAGGGCTCTCGCCGAAGCTACAGAGCCCCTGGGAGGGGCCGTACACGGTGGTGGCAGCCCTCTCAGACGTCACCTTCCGGATTCGACGGGGACGAAAGCGCCCGTCTGTTGTCCACGTGGACCGGCTGTGGCGTTACCACGGTCCAGGGCGCTACTCCTGGGGCCACGGCGAGGAAGGAGAGGACGTAGGCCACAGCAGCAGCGGCGAAGGGGACATGTCAAAGGTCGACCAAGGGGCGAACGAGAACATGGGGGGTGCGGGCGAAGCGGCAGATGTCAGTGACGACCCTGAGCAAGTACTTGGGGCCGATGACGCGGCTCAGGGTGCCACCGCCCGCATCCCAGCGGCGCCCTCGGCGAGAGAGGCGAGGGCCGGGATGGTTAAGAGACTTTAGTGATGTCCCAGGGGACTGATTAGTTTGATTAATTTCATGTTTTGTTTGTTGAATGTTGGGGCAGCCGGGTCGACTGCCTTTTCAAGGGGGAGATAGTGTTACGAATGTGCTGTATGTGAATGATTGTATGTGTAATGTGATGAAATTGTAGCATGGTGCAACTCTACTTGTTGGGACAAGAGAGACAGGGGGGGGTGCCCGGGGCAGCCGGGCCGCCGGGCAGGAAGTGCTGAGTCGAGTAGTTGGGGAGCAGTGGAGGGTGGCGTGTCTGAGCTTAGAGAGTGTTCAGCTGAGTGCATCCGGTGTGCGTGTCTGCCGTGCCCCTGTACTGTGCCTGATTAACTAACTGTTCTGTGCCCTTGAAAGTTGCTGTACTGTGTGAGGAACCTGTCATTAAACTAGAACTTAGTGTTGAACGTGTATCCTTTGTGCCCTGCCTCGTTCCCTCCTCCCCTCGGTGTTCTGTGTGGGCCGCTGTGAGTGACATGGTGCCCGTGTGGCTGTTCTGAGGATCACGCCACCTGCCTGCCCGTGTATGGTGTGTGGTAGGGGAGGGGTGGCGTAACAATATATATATATATATATATATATATATATATATATATATATATATATATATATATATATATCTATATATATATATATATATATATATATATATATATATAAGGACTTATTTAAGGGTTAAAGTGACCCAGACCGAGACTCATCCCATGGGCAAAGGGGTAACGTGGGGAGCGGGGAAGCGCGGGGCGGTAAAGGTTACTTTAACTACACAGCCGTCCGGACGGACTCACGGCGGGGAGAAGAGAAAAAATAAAGTACCTATAAACAAGGCTTGGCACATTTATTCACGTTGTACTTGGTTTAGGAGGTATACATAGTCATGCCTGATGACACGATTCACAGTTAATAGCTAAATAAAGGCACGATTTCCCGAACTGACATAAGTGGGCGAATGGACACACGACCGGATCTCGTTTCTCGATCCTTTCACAATGATAGTCAAAACATGGTTGAGATTCCTCTACGAAAACCTTACCATTGCGCGGGTATACATCTAAAGCAAACCAGGTACATATGACATAGGAATACCTCAGGGAGGGGAAACCTTACACACCGGGGAGGCCCGGACACGGCGATAACAATTTCTGTCAAAATGACAAATATACAGGCCCCTATTTTACTAATACTTCTCACTCTAGAGAAAAAACACAGGTCAATGGTAATACGCTTCAATACTCCCAAGGTACTTTCTGGAATAGGGGATAAAGAAGGAAATTTTGAGGCTCGAATCCCCGTTTCTACCCCGTCAGGCTCCAAGAACGCTTAAGGGGTTTTCCTTCTTTCTACCCTATCACGGAAAGAAGAGGAGTACTGAGGTTAACAACTAAAAAAACACATTGGGAAAGAATCACGGGTTTCGTGTAGGTGTGTGTGTTGTATGTGTGTGGGTGTGTGTGTGGCCGGGATTGGCCGCCAGACCTGCGAGCAAAGCAGTGGGTGAGTGAGGGGCGAGCAAGCGTATTTTAACTTACTGGGATCAGAATTGCATTAACATGATAATTAAGACACACATTGGCTAAAGGGGAGACGGTAACTAACACATGGGGGGTACGTAGGGGGAAAAATGGGGGGGCGGGAAGGGGGGAGAGTCACGTACATACGTGCGAGCAAAGCAGTGGGTGAGTGAGGGGTGAGCAAGGCCCGGGAAGGGTGGTGGGGGGGGGGGAAGATTGCTCCCTCTTGCACGAGGGAGCACGGGCCTTTGCCAAAGGCGGCCCGTAGCAGGGAGCCGACAGACCGACTCTATCGGCGATCGAAATCTAGCCGACCAAGTCGGTCCGTCGACGAGGACTGGCGTGTCTCGTCGCCCGGGAAGGGGGGGGGGAAGATTGCTCCCTCTTGCACGAGGGAGCACGGGCCTTTGCCAAAGGCGGCCCATACCAGGGAGCCGACAGACCGACTCTATCGGCGATCGAAATCTAGCCGACCAAGTCGGTCTGTCGACGAGGACTGGCGTGTCTCTGACCCGGGAAGTTGTGTGTTGTGTGGGATTTACCCCCTAAAAAGGGGGAACGGGCCTTTGTCGATTGACGGCCCGTCGCAGGGGGGAACCCGCGGCTGGCGTGCGGCGGGTGTGGGGAAGCCTCCGCCGCCGCCACAGCCACGGGTAGAAGCCGGCGAGCAGCGACGGAGGCACGGGCCCTCCGAGCAGGCGCTCAGGAGCAGCCCGTAGCTGAGCCGAGCGAGCAACTCAGCAGTCTATAGGTGGCCCAGAGGCCGGGAGAGTTGCTCGCTCGACGAGTGCTGGCGGTCCACTGTCCCGGGAAGTTACGTTACGTTACGTTAGGGATTTACCCCCTAAAAAGGGGGAACGGGCCTTTGTCGATTTACGGCCCGTCGCAGGGGGGAACCCGCCGCTGGCGTGCGGCAGGTGTGGGGAAGCCTCCGCCGCCGCCACAGCCACGGGTAGAAGCCGGCGAGCAGCGACGGAGGCACGGGCCCTCCGAGCAAGCGCTCAGGAGCAGCCCGTAGCTGAGCCGAGCGAGCAACTCAGTAGTCTATAGGTGGCCCAGAGGCCGGGAGAGTTGCTCGCTCGACGAGTGCTGACGGTCCCGGCGGCGGCGAGGGCGGAGTTCCGTAAGAGCGGGAAAAGGGGGGCCACGTAGCTCATTATGATCTATTAAGGTTTAATTTAAAAGGAAGAGAAAATTAGGATAGTTTACATATAGGTTATGGTTTCCTAACTTGCAAGGTGACGAAATTTACCTTTGAAGCAGCAAAAAAATCTATGTAAGGTGGATGACTTTATCAGATAGGACATTTACAAGCAAGGTGGCTGGCAACTGCTTCGAATGCGTGCGCTGGTAGGGGGTAGGGGAGGGACGGCAGACGCTGAATTCTGGCGGGACAGTGGTGTGAAGTATATTGCACCATATTGTGTAATTGTAGTCTGAAGGGGGGGATTTGTTATGTTATACAATATGGAGACAACCCAAGCCTTCCGATACTTAGTGTTATAGGTTGTGATTAATGATAGTTTCTTATAATTTGTTAGCTGTTTTTAAGTGTTTTTGTTCAAGTGTTACTATTAATGTTTAACGTGGTTTGTGTTAAGTGTTATAGTTAAGGCGCGAACTGCTATCTCACGTCAGGTCCGGTGTAGCGTTGCCTGCTTTCACAAGTTGATTGTAGTAAGTGAGATAACACAATAGTCTTTTAGTTAAGTGATGTGTGGCCGAGTGGTAGCCGTTATAAGTTCACTTTTGTTCACTTTAGTTATCTCTCACAGGGTAAGTACAAATACAAAATGTATTTTAACTATATTAACAGTTGTACACAAAGTTTAAAGTTTAAGTGAGCGAGTCTCACGCACACCAGAGACAGCCACACCAACGTGCACGGGGCCGGCGAGCACCACTCGCCCGCCCGCTACCCGCTGTCTTCTCTCGTCTTCTCCCTCGTCTTCGCGTTGTTCGCTCCTTTTTATTTGCTTGTAGTTCGTCCGGAAGGGTGTGGGTTCCCGTTGATGACTGCTGATGAAAGTCATCATTTGCTCATCCTAGTGTCGGTTCATCACAGCTTCCCACGGCCAAAAGCACGACATGTTGTTAAACATCCTGTTGTGCGACACCGACCGGGTGTCGCCACACGTACAGTCATACATTTACATGTACATTATAATATACACATTACATCGCTCGGTTCCCTAAGCGTCGCGACCTCGCGACTCACCCCACCTTTACAAATTTCTGTACCTACCCATGTTACAGTCGCCCAAAGTGTACTAGCTAAGCGTGGTCTTGTTGCAGTTGCTTTAAAGATTATCACACAAGTCAGAGCCCGCCTAACGATACAACATCGGGAAATGCTAATGATAATAATCATGGAAGTAAAAAGAAATGGGTAATGCACATACAGGTTGAGGTAAACAGGGCTAGAGTCGTGGACGTGGAAGTTGCATACTATTCCGAGAAAACAAAATAATAGCTCGAAAAATTATTTACATGATACATCCTAGAAAAATTGAATTGACTAAACTGTCATTAGGATACATGGTAATGGAGCTATTTGGAATAGTAAAAAGAAAAAGGAACAATCCTTGAAGAAGATCTGCTACACATTGAACCTTCGAGTCGCACCTGGACACAAAACTGTCGCAGAGAAACACTCATCCGTTGCGTGACAATTAATTGCCAGTGTCGTTACCCTCAGCACGCCTTCGAGACGGGTGGGGTTTACAACAATAGATAAGATTGTGTGAAAAGAGGTAATGTTATCCGTAGAGTCTCCTAATAGTTACAATGTGATAACAAGGACAAGTCTGGAGAACCGAAGAAGCATCGGCAATCAGCACCACTAACTCCTAATACACTGTTTTTCAGGTCTACAGTTCTATAAAAGAAAATCCTGTCACCAAGTTGTGAAATAACTGTTGTAACAAATCTCACTGAAATATATAACTACAGCATAATTGATTAAAGTAATTCCAGCATTAATAAACCAAATTAAAAAGACAAATTTCCACCTATCCCCCGATCGTAACGAACGTGGATGACTGACATTTGTGACGCCAAAAATAATCCCCGCAACGGGTAACAGTGGTATGTCAAGCAAAGGGTAAGTAAGACTTGTCTGCATACTTCCAAAGCTTACAGGTATTCACATGCTGGTTACAATAAAAGTTAGGGACAGCATCTGCTCAAGTTCAGTTAAGTTTGTCTTTGCAGAGAAAAACGTCTGTTTTAAGCAGAAGCACATGAGGTTCAAGGTTAAAAAGTACCTATCCCTATGTTATTCTACACCCTCGGTTATTACGGCTCCAATAAAAAAAACTAAGAAGACTGACTGCCTTGCATCAACTCAGCAATAAAAGAAAATAGTGGGTATTGAAATGCCAGAATTTGCTCTTTACTACACTCCCACACGGCCTCTGCGTGTAACGAAGCACACGAGAAATTAATCCAGACAAGGAAAGGTTTGCCGGCGCCGGGGATCGACTTCGGAGAGCATGGGCCATCACTCTACCTGTTACCCTCTCGGGGTGACACAACAGAACCACAGGAGAGGATGCCCACCGCTTAAGCCACTAGTGAAATGCCAGAATTTTCTCTTTACAACACTCCCACACGACAAACCGCGTGTAACGGAACTCACGAGAAATTAATCCAGACAAGGAAAGGTTTGCCGGCGCCGGGGATCGAACCCGCGACCAGCGTAACGGGAGAGCCGCTCCTTTAGTCGGCCAAAGAGGTACCCCCCTGGCTAAGTGGGTTATGGGAGGCTCGCCCATTAGGCAAGTCGTGTCACTACAATTAGAGTGAAAAGTATTACTCAAGCACTCCCCTCTCGCATGAAAAAGATGCAGGCACAAGCTCAGGAACCAAATATAAATTAGTAAATGCGAGGATGCAGGTTATAGTCGTTTGGCGGAAAGATACACAAAGCAGCGTCAGGCTGAACCTCAAGCCGGCGCTAGTCTTTGGAAACGATCACTATGCACATTCTGTGTATTAAAAAAAAAATAGATCGTAAAGCTCAAATTTCCGTCCACCTATTTATCTGACTACTTCTGCCTAAACCACGGGTAAAAGAACACACCAAGATTTTTTTATTTTTTTTTAATACCGCTGGTGACACCCAAAAAGGTTTAGGTCAGAGGGTCGAAGGCCCCCCTCCCCGACGAACGTGTCGACGGCAAAAGAAGCTTCAAAAAGGACCCAAAATTACTTTAAGTGCCATAAAAGTTGGCTGATAAAACCGTGTAGGTTGCCAGTGGGGCTGTACGTAGTACAGGACAATCATGTACACAAGGAACTCTAGCAATAATCCAGCATTAGCTACAGAAATGGTTTCTCCATCTGTCCAGTTTCCTTGTTTAAAACACGAGATCAAATCAGTAGATAGCCTATAGGCGTCTACTACCCTGTTAAAAAGGCCACTCGTTTGCACAGTGTCCACAGCAAAATTTACACCCTTTACGAGGCTGTGTTGCCCATCTTCCCCAAATGTTTCAAGAAAAAGTGACCGAAACGCATCATAATCCTTCCGTCCTGTGAACGTGCACTTGTTTATGAGGGCCATGCTCTCGTTCCCGGGATTGACCTTCGAGCGGCTGAGATATATTTTATCTCCCGGATTTGACACGAATGAAATGTCCATGACAATCTCACTTTGAAACAAAAAGTCCCTGGCCGAATAATCTGCCTCCCTTGCTACCTGCGAAAGTCCTAACTGTTGTTGCTGTTAGCGGGTGATTAGGGGCAGAAGCCATTGTGGGATTAGTAAGGTAAGTAAATACCTCTTGGTTGTCCATGCAGCGTAGAAGAAGGAGAAAGCACCCTTTGAAGACTGCTACCACTCCTTTCATGACAGTTACCGTTATCCTTGACGGCACTGTTCTTTTTCCTTTACCCACTCCTTCTAGTCCTCAGTGAGAGCTTGTAACTTTGGGTCAGGTTTCTCTGCCATTTAAAAGAGTTACTAGTAAAATGAGGAGTAAAATGGTAAAAGAAAAAAAAATTATCGCTGCAAAAATAATTAAAGTAATAATCATTCACCGCTATTCACTCACTCCTCCCCGATGCTTCTAAAATGCATAAAAAGAGGAAAAAGAATAATGAGTGAAGCTTGGCAAGACAAAACTTCTCCACTGTGCAATAAAATACACAAAAGAAAGGAGAAAATAAAATGAATGATTATACATAAAATGCGTAACAATGTTACTAAAAAAATATTAAACATCCACACGCCAGAAAAATCAACAGCTGAAAAATCTAATAGATTAGATACGGCCCCACACGCCTAAAGACGTGAACATAATAATAGTAATTCACCTGAAATCATATGTTACAAGTGGTGTAATTACTTAACCCAATGTAGTGTCAGCTAAAATGTGTTAAAAACCTCGAAGATAGCAACTCGATGCCCCACTACTCGATCAGCACGTTCGCGTCCTTCGCCTCGCCGGTGGCCAGCTAGGGGTGGCAGGGTCTGCCGGCCCGGATTCATCAATCTTACCAACCACGCCTATTAGTGTAGACAGCCATGTATCAAAATCATGGTCCCGTAGGAATTTCATGCCCAAATTGAGATAGTGTGTGCTTTCACTTCCTTATGGTTTAAGGTAATGGAAAATGATAGGTAACAAATTTTCCCGACACCCGTAGCCATGGTAACAGCCAAAATCCAACATGGCCGCCGTCGCGCCTGGATGTTTCCAAAAGAGTCACATCTCTGGAAATACTCGACCGGTTTCAATGATGTTGGGATCAATATTAGGGTTTTACAACATTTCTGAGCGTTTGAAAAAGGTTTCACAGCGATTGGGGGTTATGATCAAGCCGAAAACTGTGTTTGATATGGGGAAGTAACTGGTAGAATGAAAAGGTAATTCATATTTTTGTATAAATATATTAATATGCTGATTTTTTTTTTCAGGTTGCCATTCTTAAATATCTGCATGGTGCATGAAATACAGTAGATGTATGGTGACCTGGCTCAGTATCGGCATGGTGCATGAAGTGGAGAAAAGGTGCCCCACTCCAGTCATCATCATCATACACGAAGCATGTCTAATTATATTGAAACACCACCTGTGTGTATTGTATGCAAGAGTGATTCTAAAAAACTTGTTGCCAGCCCTGATGTAGACAAAATACAAGATATATTGCACTATGCTAAACGTCTGGCAAACCTTGGTGAAGTTGCCTTCAGACCCCTATCTGACTTTCTCTCCAGCCTATCAAAATCTGAACTGGAAAAGATTCGGTATCATTCAGACTGTCGTAAGCGAATCGTTAATAAATCACTTTTGGAGAGCCGAAAGGAAAAGAGCTCACTTAGATACTCCAACAGCAGCCCAGCCAGCCAAGAGGTCGGCCAGCCAAGTCAAGCTCTTCTACAAGTCGTGTTAACAGACATACTGGTGTCATTCCTAAGGAAATATCATGTATATTTGCTCCCCACTTCTAAATGTAAATATCATGAAGAACAACTCCACAAAGTTTCCTCCCTGAATCGTGGTCAGTCACTACTAGACATCAAGTTTAACACTATTGATGATCATATTAGGACTTCTCTATCCAGTTTACATCAGCCTGGTGATGCCTTTGCCCAGGAAAAGTGGTACCACAGTAGCTGTCTTCAAGATGCACGTAGAACGTGCTCCCACCATTCTGATCAAGGCAATACTTATGATATGATGAAGGCCATTTCTGATATTCAGATTGTGAAGTATGTTAAGTCTGTATTGATGTACGATGATGGTTTGGTACTGAAAATGGCAGATATCAATGACATTTACCTAGAAATCCTCAAGGAAAACAGCATTGAAAATTTGAAGGACAACCAAAGAAAGCACCTGAAACAATTGCTGAGTGATCGTATCCCCAACTTAAAATTCATTCAGCCACCACAGAGAAATGAGAGTGAACGGGTCATGCTGGCAAAATCTGCTGGGGAAGCTATTGACTACGCAACCACGAAGACCCCAAACGCTATTTTAGAAATTTTGTTAGAAGCAGCAAACATACTGCGCAATGAACTTCTAAAGTGTAGACGTGATTGGAAGTTCTCCAGTGACAATTTTCTTAGTGGTTGGGAAAACCCTCCACTTTCTCAGCTCTTTCTTACACACCTGTGGTACGGGTCTTTTGCTGACAGTGTGTTTGGACAGCGTAATGCAGAGGTAAAAAAATGTGTTGAAATTGGTTGTCAGTTCATGGTTCAAAACACTAACACTGACAGGCAGGTAAAGCACAAATCCCCCCAAAATAGTGGTTTTGTCCGCCATGTGGAGACACCACTCTCTGTTGGGTTACCTCTGACTATTCATCAGAGAGTTCGTGATAAGAATCTTATACGTGTACTCTCTAGTGTATATCTGGGTACAGGGTATGAACATGTTCTGAACATTACGAAGCGCATTGAGCGTGCAGTAGTTCTCCGTATGTCAGAGACAGGTGGATATTGTCTACCAGATTTCATCAAGAAAGGAATCCCACTATTCTTTGCAGTAGATAATATAGATTTCATGGAGGACACTCCATATGGGCAAGATACTCTACATGGAACAGTTATTGTTGTGTGCCAAAAGGAGGATGAAAATGCAGAACTTATCAACCCACCCCTGGCCATCCCTGACAAGCTACCATCTAGCCCTCTTCATGTCAATATCAAGTACAAAGATGACCCACTCTTACAGCTGAAACCCATCAAGTTCACTTCATATACAACTGGACAAAGGGATAACATTCTCAAACCATACCAGCTCTTTGATGAAACTTGGGCACTAGCCAATCATATAGCTAATCACAATGATTGTGCTACCCAGTCAAGCAATGTCTCACTTGATACCGCTGCAGAAATTAATCTTGATGACGACTTTGCCCCAGTGAGTACTGATGCTTCTTCATCATCCATCCATGAGAGGATCACCTCATAGCAATTAGAGAGGGAAAGACAACAACGCTTCTTGAAAATGGTCTTGCACCAAGGAGATTAGATATTGCCACAACATCCATTTCTGAGCATGACCATACCCCAACCACCAGTGATGTTGCCATGGCAAGCATCCATAAGGATGACAATGCTGACACCACATATAAAGAAGCCATTCTTAATGTAGCACCTAAGAAAATAAGGAAAGAAAAAAGACAAAAATCTCAGGTCATGCCCACATGGGCTGCAACAAATTCGCTTTGCAGCCAATGCAGCGTGTTGACCGCACAAATAGTGAAGTGGTTGCCCACTCTTCAAAACACCCCCAACAGATTATGCAACATTGTACACTGTGCTCAGTCTTACACAAGAAATATCAGCTGTAGTAATGGGTCCAGAACGAAGCACCATCATTACACTTGACCTTGATTTGTATGAACGAGCTATCAAGATCCAAGAATCAGCAAGTTGCAGTCGCTGGGTTCTCAGAGCGGGAGAATTGCATATATGTTTTGTTGCATTGCATGCCCTTGGCAAGTATGTTGAGGGCAGTGGATTAGATACAATTGCTATTGAGACTGGCATTTACTCCCCAGCAGCCCTTCGGGGTATATATCCAGGCAAAGCATTTAAGAGATGAGTTGAGTCTCATGTCATGAATGTTCTTGCATGTTTTATCCTCCTTTTCGATGCAGTACACCTGGAAATGACAGATGATGCACCTCTAAGGAACATGTGTGAGGAACTCAAGTGTAACCTTCACGACAGGAATGAGTGTACCATTGATTCTACAATGACCTGGCATCTGACTATGCTAATCAGGTACAGCCTCTAATTTCTAGCATGGATGCTGGGGAGTTAGCTCAGTTCTTGATTAACTACATTAAACAGGTACAATGTCTGCTGCATATAATCAGTGCATGCCGTCAAGGTGACTGGGAAGGATATCTTGCTGCCTTGGACAATCAGATTCAGTATTTTTTCGCCCATGACCTGCATCACTATGCTCGTCTAATGCCTGTCCACATAGCACAAATGAATAAACTTGAAATGGATGACCCCAAAACGTGGGAAGCACTAAAGGAGGGCAACTTTATTGTTAAAAAATCTACCGTTCCCTTCACTGCGCTTTTTGCAGATCAGGCTCTTGAACAAAAAATCAAGGAGTTGAAAGGAATGGGTAGTATAGTGGTATTACTCACGATAAGGTTTCACTTGACCGAATCATTACCACTCTACCACATATCACTTCCATCATTAGAGACTGGCTGGATGGATTCCTCGCCTTTCAACAACATCCAAAGCTGCAGAAAAACACTATCAACTCTCTGGTGACATAGCTCAACGTTCAACGAGAAATGCTCTCAAGCTGAAAGAATCCATCCAACGCCACTGTGAAGGCAACCCATTCATCGTAAGAACACCACTCAAGAGCATTGTGTCATCCGTGATGATTCCAGATGCTGCCAAGGTTGACATACTCAATCGAGATAAGAAGGGAATGAATGGTTATCAAAATTTTGTTCACGAACGACTTTTACAGAATTCACCAATGTCTGTCTGGGATCCCATGAAAAAGATGAAGCTCAAGACCTTCTGCACCTGGATGGCAAAGACGCGTGTGACACTAGGAGATAAGGTTATCAAGCTCCGGGAGGAAAGGCAACTTCTTGCCCGGTTCCTAATCATTCAGCAGTCACGGCCTAAACTAGTTCCTCAGTTGTCGGAAACCATTGGCAATTTTGAGATGGCAATCACACCCAGGTCAATGTTTGCACTGGATGGATCACTTCTCATCCCAACAGACAAATCATCCATCATTCATGTTATAGAGGAGGCAATCCCCATCCCGACTGAGATTGACACATCATGCAGAGCAGCTGTTCAAGAACCAAAAGTGACATTGACCCCAACACCTAGCGAGGCAACAACACCAGGAGACACACACAATCTCCTTCCTGACATTCCTGATGATTCTTTTGCTGAACTCCGTGATCATGTAATCATCATTGACGGGATGGCAGTGGTCCAGTCCATGAAGAAAAGTCCAGACATGAAGATATTTCTCAACTTCAAGAATGCCTTTGTCAGAAGAATAACAAGGATGGTAAAAGCTTATGATGAAGCCCATATAATATTTGACAGATATGACATCACTCATTCCTTGAAACGAAAGACGAGGGCCAAACGAGCACAGGGAAATGAGATGGAGTTCAGTCCATGATGAGATGGCTATTGCAAAGGTCACACTAAAGGAGCTGTTGTCAGCACCCAAAACTAAAGCACTCCTTTCCAACATTCTTGGTGATGCTATACTTAATGTATTCAAAGAGTCAAATATGAAGGTTGTTGTTGTGAAAAGCACAACAGTCCAAGTCAACTACCCTCACTCCTTAACAGATGTGATGTCCACTCACAACCACGAGGAGGCTGACACTCTGATTCCTTTACATGTGCTCCATGCCATTGGTACCTCCACTGTTAGGAACATTGATGTGGTCACCTGACACTGATGTTCTGATCTTGTTGCTGGATCTTGTGGCTAAGGGTCTACTAGTGACATTCACTAAGCTCCAGTTGCTTACTGGAAAAGGTAAAACCATAGATCTATTAACATTCCAGAACGTGTCAGGGCTATTGGTCAAGAAAAGTGTCGAGGTCTCATTGGTCTCCACAACTTCACTGGTGCAGACTGGGGTGGGAAATTTGTGGAATTTCGAAGAAGACCTGGATCACTTCTTACCTGAATTTGCCAGACAATGACCCAATCATTTCTGTTTTCCAACTCTTGGGAAATGGAGTGCTTGCAAACCACGAGCTCATGGATGGTGAGCTGCCTGAAGAAGTGCAGCCTCTTGAGAGGTTCATATGCTCGGTATACAGTCCTTTAGGCCCAACCACAATACCAGCTCTGCGTTGGGAGCTGTTCCGGTCCAGAAACTTAGAGGGAGAGAAACTTCCTCCAACAAGAGGAACACTGATGCCACACATTATCCGCACCAACTTTGTGGCTATGCGGGACAAATCCTACACTACACCTCACCCCTGCCTACCACCACTAGAGGAGAATGGATGGATATTTGTAGGAGAAGAGTATGTCCCAGTCCGGTGCCTCTACAAGCCAGCTCCATCTGCTGCCATAGAACTCGTGAAATGTGGTTGTCGGACATCATGTAAAAGTCACTGTTCTTGCCAAAAGAACAGCCTTTCCTGCACTGCACTCTGCAAGTGTTACAGTAACGATTGCAGTAACTTTCATGAAGGCAAAATGATAGATGAGGAAGATTCTGGGGCATGAGTCTAGCTAAATGTGACATGACTGTTAAAATACTGACAAAATAACTAATACTTGAACTGTCCCAGTTTTTGCTGACTCTGCAGATATAAATTTGTATACCTTATCTGTAATTTTGATTGTGAAAATATATTGCTTTAAGGAGTTTGAATGGTGGTGTACATACTGTAACTGCTATCACTAGTTTTCCCAACTTGCATCCAGTCATAGTTTTACAATGACACCTTTGAATGCATATGTGTATAATGTGAATGTATAGTATGACCAGTAATTATTTTATTATGCTATGTGAAAAGTCTTATCTTTCAGTGGATTTAATTGGTAGTATGTCAGCAATTTACTTTAGGCGTTTGCAAATTATTGTTAATTTACAATGATTTTCATGAATATTTTTGTTTTCTTAAATTGTATTGCTTATAACTTGAAAAAAAACATGTGCAAACTAAACATATTTTTGTATTGATATCCATAGCAAAAACATTACCCTGCAATGAAAAGGTTGGTTTACATGAATGAAGATTTACATCACACTACTACATGCAAACATTGGCTTGCTCATTCGGTGGTTCTCAACATCTGTCACAGGTTACGTCACTAAAGTGAAAGCTGTGAAAATGCACATTCATACCAAATAATCACATAATATGTGCAATTAAATAACTCTCACTTTATATTTTCCTTATTTGTGTTTGAACCCCAAATTATATCACATTAACCTTAGTTTATTACATCATCTTGACTTCCAATCGCTGTGAAACCTTTTTCAAACGCTCAGAAATGTTGTAAAACCCTAATATTGATCCCAACATCATTGAAACCGGTCGAGTATTTCCAGAGATGTGACTCTTTTGGAAACATCCAGGCGCGACGGCGGCCATGTTGGATTTTGGCTGTTACCATGGCTACGGGTGTCGGGAAAATTTGTTACCTATCATTTTCCATTACCTTAAACCATAAGGAAGTGAAAGCACACACTATCTCAATTTGGGCATGAAATTCCTACGGAATTACATCTCCGTCTGCACTATATGGTATCTCTCACATTTACCGGAGCGCTACCAGAGCTGCGGCATCTTTCAAACACGGCATTCATCAACGGTATGGTAACGCTCCGGTAACTCGCACCCTGGCAACGATTGGTTGGGCTGGACAGCCAATCACGTGCGACCTTTGATGCTGTGTTTCAGCTTCCACGTGTCTTTTGTTTACTAAAACACAGACTTCAAAATCAAGACATGTGTATTGTACAGGCGTAAATACTGCATTAAAACAAATAATTAGCGTGGTGATCCCTCAATTAGATGCGTTTTTTACGAATGAATGCACGTTACTTGTATATTTATTCTTGAAATAAAATACTCGCTTATGTAGCCTAGCAATATTCTGAACATTTTTGTATGTTACCTACATAGTTTTCCGTCGCCAACGCTAGCTGCGTGCCTCGCTATCACAAGATTGGGTATTATTCTAACCCCTCGCAACCAAAATTGTCTAGGGGGCCATTGTCATCATGCCTCACTGGTGCAGCCAAGCAATGGGCGTGGGAAGTTGTGGCTGCTGAGGTGAATGGCGTGATCGAGTGGCTTCGTGAGTAGTGTGGAGGAGGTCAGAGCAAAATTTTACATTAAACTCCACAGCAAGAATATTAGAGACTTGAGACGGGAGGTGACTGTCACAGACAGAACATTATTCCCTCTGCAGTGTTTTAACAAGTAGGGAAAAGTCATGTGGGTGGACAGCTCCACAGACTTACATACTATAGAGTGCGGCCTGCAAGTGAAGCTGGCCTGAGGCCGTGCACGGGTCTGCCCAGTTCATCCCAAACCGACGACTTCACACACCTCACTCCCACTCAGGAAAGAATTGAGAAACATTGAGAGAGAATATATGTGTGTAATTCACCACGGAGTGACCAAGTGTTGGACTCGTATGCGCCAGCAGGTATACCTCCCGACATGAGCAAGTGCACTTTAGCGTATATCTGTGTGTGTGTGTGTGTGTGTGTGTGTGTGTGTGTGTGTGTGTTCCTGTGTGTGTGTGTGTGTGTGTGTGTGTGTGTGTGTGTGCGCGCCTTCCTGAGTGTGTGTGTGTGTGTGTGTGTGTGTGTGTGTGTGTGTGTGATTTTCAAGTCTTGATAGTGAAGTATAAACTATTTTCATATTCCAGTCAAATTTCATTTATATATTTATGGATGAGAGAGAGAGAGAGAGAGAGAGAGAGAGAGAGAGAGAGAGAGAGAGAGAGAGAGAGAGAGAGAGAGAGAGAAGGGGGGACCCTGACTGCTGGGAGTGACCTCCCTCAGGTGCGGGATAAAGACACATCCCACACCTCACTCACGGGGAAAGGGATTGGGATTATAATTATCATTCATTTACATACTTCAATATCTAGCTAAGTGTGTGTGTGTGTGTGTGTGTGTGTGTGTGTGTGTGTGTATATATATATATATATATATATATATATATATATATATATATATATATATATATATATATATATATATATATATATATATATATATATATATATATATATATATATATATATATATATATATATATATATATATATATATATATATATATATATATATATATATATATATATATATATATATATATATATTGTTACGCCACCCCCTACCACACCCCATCCACGGGCAGGCAGGCGGCGTGATCCCCTAGATTCTAGAACAACCACACGGGCACCAGTCACTCACAGCGGCCGACACAGAAGACGGAGGGGAGGTGGAACGAGGCAGGGCACAAAGGATACACGTTCAACACTAATTTCTAGTTTAATGACAGGTTCCTCACACAGTACAGCAACTCTCAAGGGCACAGAACAGTTAATCAGGCACAGTGTAGGGGCACGGCAGACACGCACATCGGATGCACACAGCTCGCGAGCGGGGCACTCAGCTGAACACTCTCCAAGCCCAGACACGCGTCTTCTCCACCACCCTTCAGCGCCTCTCGCTCGCAACTCCCAACTCGCAACTGCCGACTCAGCACCTCTCCGGCCACCGGGCTCCCCTCTGTCTCTCTTGTCCCAGCAAGTAGAGTTGCACCATACTGAGCTAACATTGCATCATGCTTCACATACAATCATTAACATACAGCACCTTCATAACACTATCCCCCCCTTTCAAAGGCAGTCGACCCGGCTGCCCTAACATAGAACAAACAAAACACATGAAATAAATCAAATTAATCAGTCCCCTGGGACATCACTAAAGTCTCTTAACCATCCCGGCCGTCGCCTCTCTCGCCGAGGGCGCCTCTGGGGAGATGCGGGCGGCGGCAGGCAGGCGGTGGCACCCAGAGCGGAGTCGTCGGCCCCAAGTACTTGCTCAGGGTCGTCACTGACATCTGCCGCTTCGCCCGCTTCGCCCATGTTCTCGTTCGCCCCTTGGTCGACCTCTGACACGTCCTCGTCGCTGCTGCTGGGGCATACGTCTTCTCCTTCCCCGCCATGGCCCCAGGAGTAGCGCCCTGGACCGTGGTAACGCCACAGCCGGTCCACGTGGACAACAGACGGGCGCTTTCGTCCCCGTCGAATCCGGTAGGTGACGTCAGAGAGGGCTGCCAGGGGCTCTGTAGCTTCGGCGAGAGCCCTCGTTTACGGCGGGGGTTATGCAGCCACACTCTGTCACCCACGGAGTACCTCACGTCCCTCATGCGCCGGTCGTATGTCTCCTTCATGGCCTGGCCTGCCACCTTGCGCTTGCCCCGTACGCGTCGGGGCACCTCAGCCAGGCTTTTCTGCAGTGCTGCTGCGAAGCAAGAGGTGACGGTGGGCAAGCTCACGTCGCGGGGGCCGCCCCGTGGCCAAATCCACCGGTAGCCTAAGCTCCCGGCCGAACATGAGGCGGGCGGGCGTGTAGTCCGTTGCCTCATGCACAGCGGACCGGTACGCCATCAGCTTAGTGGGCAGCTTGACGTCCCAGTCTTCTTGGCCTTCCCCGCAATACTTGGCTAACTGTTGCGCAAGGGTCCGATTGAAGCGCTCCACCATGCCGTCAGACTGCGGATGGAGGGGCGTCGTCCGGGTCTTGCGCACCCCCAACAGCTCGCAACACTCCCGGAACACTCGGGACTCAAACTCATGGCCTTGGTCAGAGTGCAGTTCCGCGGGTACACCAAACCGGGTAAAGAATTCATTCACCAGCACGCCCGCCACGGTCTCAGCCTCGTGGTTAGGGAGTGCATACGCCTCGGGCCACTTGGTGAAATAGTCCATCACCACACAGATGTACCGGTTACTCCGTGGCGTGAGAGGCAGCGGGCCGGCAATGTCCACGGCCACCCGCTCCATGGGCGCCCCCACGCAGTACACTGTACACCTGTAACGGAGCTCGGTTTCTCTTGGCGGGGCCCTTCTTTGCACTGCACAGTGCACACGTCACACGCTCTACACCACTCGGACACGTCACTTCCCATTCCCACCCAGTAGAAGCGTTGACGGAGACGGCACAGGGTCTTTTTCTAGCCCAAGTGGCCACTGGTAAGTCCGGCATGTAACTCCCTCAGCACCTCAGCGCGCAAGGCTCGGGGCTCTAACACAACCCACGCGTCACCACACACGCCGCTCAACGCCACCCAGCGCTTTACTAACACACCGCTCTCGTCTACTCGCAAAGTTTCCCACTGATCTACTAGGCACTTGGTGGCGGGGCTCTCCACCGCCACTGCCCCCCAGCCGGGGCGCTCCCCGCCAGCCTCGAGCCACTGGATGATGGGAGCGAGATCAGCGTCCTCACGCTGCGCCTTACGCCACTTGTCATCCCCCTCAGCGACGCCCGCTAACACCTGCAGGCGGAGGCACAGAGAGTCAGAGTCCTTCTGGGCACAGTGTGAGCAGCCAGCCTCACACGGGCGTCGACTCAGACTGTCAGCGTTGCAGTGGACACGACCCGGGCGGTGGACGATGCGATAGTTATACTGCTCGAGACGCCCCAACCACCTCGCCAGCTGACCCTCCGGCGCCTTCAGCGTCTTCAACCACTGCAGGGCAGCGTGGTCGGTCCGGACGGTGAACTCAGCGCCGTATAGGTACGGGTGGAAGTGCTCGAGACTCTTCACCACCGCCAGCAGCTCCTTCCTCGTCACGCAGTAGTTGCGCTCGGGTCTACTGAACTTGGCGCTGCAGTAGGCCACGACGTGCTCCCTTCCGTCCTTCACCTGTGACAGGACCGCCCCGACGCCCTCGGCACTGGCGTCGGTGTCCAACAGGTAGGGAAGCTTCGGGTCCGGGTAAGGCAGGACCGGTGGCTCCACCAGTGCCTTCTTCAGGCCGTCGAACGCGGCCTGGCACGCCTCGTCCCACAGGAAGCACGCCTCTTTCCTGGTGGGCCGGTGGAGAGGGGCTGCCACGCTGGCGAAGTCCTGCACGAAGCGGCGGTAGTACGTGCACAGGCCCAGGTAGCTCCTGACTTCCGCCACATTGGTGGGAACGGGCCACTTCTCCACCACTGCCACCTTCTGCGGGTCGGTGCACACGCCGTCCCGACTGACGACATGCCCCAGGAACGGCACCTCGTGCTGGAAGAGCGAACACTTCTTGGGGCTGAGCTTGAGGTTGGCCTTCCTCAGCCGCTGTAGAATCTCCTCCAGCCGCTCCAGCTCCTCCTCGAAGGTGCTCCCGAAGACGATGACGTCGTCGATGTAGACGAGCGCTGTCTTCCACTGCAGGCCCTCCAACACCCTCTCCATCAGGCGCTCGAAACAGACAGGGGGGTTGCAAAGACCAAAGGGCATGACGTTGAACTGCCACAAACCCTGCCCGAAAGAGAAAGCGGTCTTCGGCTTATCCTCCTCTGCCATCTCCACCTGGTGGTAACCCGACTTCAGGTCGAGTGTGGAGAACCACCTGGCCCCCACCAGTGCGTCGAGCGTGTCGTCGATCCTAGGCAGGGGTAGAGTCCTTGACAGTCACATCATTCAGCGCCCGGTAGTCCACACAGAAGCGCTGCGTGCCGTCCTTCTTCTTAACCAGGACTACCGCTGAGGACCAAGGACTGTCTGACCGCTCAATCACCCCCTGCGCCGCCAGCTCGTTGACAGTGCGCTGCATTTCCTCCCGCCTGGCTGGTGCAATACGTCGGGGCGGGCTCTTGATGGGCACACTATTTCCCGTGTTGATGCTATGCTTCACCAACCCCGTGCGGCCCAGATCCAAGTCACCCCTGCTGAACACGTCCGCGTACTGGGCCAGGGTGTGGCGCATCTTCTCCGTCTGCGCCTCCGTCAGGTTAGCGGCGCTCCGGTGCGCCAAATCCTCCAGGAAGTCGGGCAGCGGCCCCACAGCGGCCGACTCCTTGCTCTCTGAGCGGCTCAGCACCGTCTGAACTCCTCCCCGCCCCAACGAGGCTCCGTCCAACTGCCACGCCGTCAGCCAGCCGCAGGTTTTCCGTGGGCTCCACCATGCCTTCCGCTCCACGCATCGCGTCCGACCCGCAACACAGGACCTTCCTGGCCTCCGTCCCCGGGGCAAGTTGCAGTCGCTCCGCCGCGACTACCTCTGCACAGCCGACCTCCGGAAGCAAAGGCACGTCTTGACCGCGTACCCTCACCAGCTTCCGTCCGAGGTCGACACAAGCCTTGCTCTGCGTCAGGTAGTCGAGACCCAGCACGCACGGCTCGTCTCGATCGGCGACGTCCATCGGCCGGCGCTCCACAGCGCTGCCTTCGCCGATACGAGCCTCCACTGGGCCCTTAGCTGCACACAGTGCCCGTGACGCCGCACAGCCTCTGTGGCGCGTCTTCGCGTGGCGGCCAGCATATCAGGCCGCACCAAGGTCTTCTCAGCCCCGGTGTCCACTGTCAGGCGGCATGGCTTCCCGTCCACTGACCTCCACCTGCATCGCACTGGTTATCCGGCGGCAGCTTACGCAAGTCGGGGCCGGGGACTGACGGCTGGGATTCGGCCCCTTCTCCAGCCTGAGCCTGCTCTGCCCTCTCTTCTGTCCTCTGAGCTGGTCGTCAGTCGTCGACGCGTCCTTCGCTCCCTCGGACAACGACTGCGCATGTGCTTCTTGCCACAGCCCCAGCACGAGCCGAGAAAACCGTCCGGGCTCGCCTTCCTCGACATCGCCTTCTTCTCCACCTTCGCCTTCCGGCCCCGGAGGTCACGGCGGGGCTGGGGGGCCCCCCTGAGGCCGCTGGTCGTCTTCAGGAAGGCCTCGAATTCCAAGGCCCTCGCCAGCGCCACCTGCAGGTCCCCAGGGTGCGCCTGCTTAACGTAAATCTGCAGCTGCTGGTCGTGCAGAGCGTCAACAAAGAAATCGCGGGCCAGCACCACGATCATCTCTTCCGGGGCAGCAGGATACGACCTTCTGACCAGCGCTTCCACGTCCTGCGCCAGCTGCGGACAGTGTCTCGCCGCGCTCCGAGTCCGCTTCTTCAGGCGAGCTCGGTACACCTCGGCCTGAAGGTGGTGCCCGAAACGACGCCGCAGGGCCTCCGCCATGCTCCCGTAAGAGGCACGTTGGGCCGGCGGCAGGTGCTAACACTTCCACAGCTGGGCCCCGAAGCGCTGTTGCCAACTGCAGCGCCTTCTCAGCTTCGTCCCAGCCCTGGGCAGCAGCTAGCATCTCAAACTGGGCAACATAGGCCTCCCAGGCCACCTTCCCGTCATACTCCGCCGGCTTGCGCCTCCCCGAACGGCGGGAAGCCGAGGGGCTGGATGGGGGGGAAAGCGGAGCACGTGGGCTGTTAGCCGGCCGGCATGGAGAGGGCGGCGGTGACGGCGGCAGAGGCGGGGTGAGTGGGTCCGACTCCGGCGCCAGTTGGACCCAAGGGGGCAGCTCCGATGGCTCCCCAACCTCCTGCGGCAGCTGCTGGCTCTGACACAACGCTGCGAGGGCCCAGGGGTTCTTGCCAGGGGCCCCATGAGGACCCCAACAAGTCCGTCACCCTGGTGCTTGCCGCCAGCACGCGTGACGCTTCTTGTTCCTCCCCGCGTGACGTTGCCAGCTCTCGCCGCCGCCTCTCCGCCTCCACCTCCTCCCTCAGGCCCTGGACCTCGCCTTTCATTCTGCCCTCTGAGCCCTGCTCGCGTGCCCTCTCTTCTGCCCTCTGAGCCTGCTCGCGTGCCTCTCTTCTGCCCTCTGAGACTGCTCGCGTGCCCTCTCGTCTGCCCTTTGAGCCTGCTCGCGTGCCCTCTCTTCTGCCCTCTGAGCCTGCTCCCGTGCCCTCTCTTCTGCCCTCTGAGCCTGCTCGCGTGCCCTCTCTTCTGCCATCTGAGCCTGCTCCCGTTCCCTCTCTTCTGCCCACTGAGCCTGCTCCGTGCCTCTCTTCTGCCCTCTGAGCCTGCTCCGTGCCCTCTCTTCTGCCCTCTGAGCCTGCTCGCGTGCCCTCTCGTCTGCCCTCTGAGCCTGCTCGCGTGCCCTCTCGTCTGCCCTCTGAGCCTGCTCACGTGCCCTCTCTTATGCCCTCTGAGCCGGCTCCCGTGCCCTCTCGTCTTCCCTCTGAGCCTGCTCGCGTGACCTCTCTTCTGCCCTCTGAGCCTGCTCGCGTGCCCTCTCTTCTGCCCTCTGAGCCTGCTCGCGTGCCCTCTCTTCTGCCCTCTGAGCCTGCTCGCGTGCCCTCTCTTCTGCCCTCTGAGCCTGCTCGCGTGCCCTCTTCTGCCCTCTGAACCTGCTCGCGTGCCCTCTCTTCTGCCCTCTGAGCCTGCTCGCGTGCCCTCTCGTCTGCCCTCTCTTCTGCCCTCTGAGCCTGCTCGCGTGCCCTCTCTTCTGCCCTCTGAGCCTGCTCGCGTGCCCTCTCGTCTGCCCTCTCTTCTGCCCTCTGAGCCTGCTCGCGTGCCATCTCGTCTGCCCTCTGAGCCTGCTCGTGCCCTCTCTTCTGCCCTCTGAGCCTGCTCGCGTGCCCTCTCTTCTGCCCTCTGAGCCTGCTCGCGTGCCCTCTCGTCTGCCCTCTGAGCCTGCTCGTGCCCTCTCGTCTGCCCTCTGAGCCTGCTCGTGCCCTCTCTTCTGCCCTCTGAGCCTGCTCGCGTGCCTCTCGTCTGCCCTCTGAGCCTGCTCGCGTGCCCTCTCGTCTGCCCTCTGATCCTGCTCGCGTGCCTCTCTTCTGGCCTCTGAGCCTGCTCGCGTGCCCTCTTCTGGCCTCCGAGCCTGCTCGAGTGCCCTCTCGTCTGCCCTCTGAGCCTGGTCGCGTGCCCTCTCGTCTGCCCTCTGAGCCTGCTCGCGTGCCCTCTCTTCTGCCCTCTGAGGCTTGCTCGCGTTGCCTCTCTTCTGCCCTCTGAGCCTGCTCGCGTGCCCTCTGGTCTGCCCTCTGAGCTTGCTCGCGTGCCCTTTCTTCTGCCCTCTGAGCTTGCTCGCGTGCCCTCTCGTCTGCCCTCTGAGCCTGCTCGCGTGCCCTCTCTTCTGCCCTCTGAGCCTGCTCGCGTGCCCTCTCTTCTGCCCTCTGAGCCTGCTCGCGTGCCCTCTTGTCTGCCCTCTCTTCTGCCCTCTGAGCCTGCTCGCGTGCCCTCTTCTGCCCTCTGTGCCTGCTCGCGTGCCCTCTCTTCTGCCCTCTGAGCCTGCTCGCGTGCCCTCTCGTCTGCCCTCTGAGCCTGCTCGCGTGCCCTCTCTTCTGCCCTCTGAGCCTGCTCGTGCCCTCTCGTCTGCCCTCTGAGCCTGCTCGCGTGCCCTCTCTTCTGCCCTCTGAGCCTGCTCGCGTGCCCTCTCGTCTGCCCTCTGAGCCTGCTCGCGTGCCCTCTCTTCTGCCCTCTGAGCCTGCTCGCGTGCTCTCTCTTCTGCCCTCTGAGCCTGCTCGTGCTCTCTCTTCTGCCCTCTGAGCCTGCTCGCGTGCCCTCTCTTCTGCCCTCTGAGCCTGCTCGCGTGCCCTCTCTTCTTCCCTCTGAGCCTGCTCGGGTGCCCTCTCTTCTGCCCTCTGAGCTTGCTCGCGTGCCCTCTCTTCTGCCCTCTGAGCGTGCTCGCGGGCCCTCTTCTGCCCTCTGAGCCTGCTCGCGTGCCCTCTCGTCTGCCCTCTGAGCCTGCTCGCGTGCCCTCTCGTCTGCCCTCTGAGCCTGCTCGCATGCCCTCTCGTCTGCTCTCTCTTCTGCCCTCTGAGCCTGCTCGCGTGCCCTCTCGTCTGCTCTCTCTTCTGCCCTCTGAGCCTGCTCGCGTGCCCTCTCGTCTGCTCTCTCTTCTGCCCTCTGAGCCTGCTCGCGTGCCCTCTCGTCTGCCCTCTGAGCCTGCTCGCGTGCCCTCTCTTCTGTCCTCTGAGCCTGCTCGCGTGCCCTCTCGTCTGCCCTCTGAGCCTGCTCGCGTGCCCTCTCGTCTGCCCTCTGAGCCTGCTCGCGTGCCCTCTCTTCTGCCCTCTGAGCCTGCTCGTGGCCTCTCTTCTGCCTCTGAGCCTGCTCGCGTGCCCTCTCTTCTGCCCTCTGAGCCTGCTCCGCGTGCCCTCTCGTCTGCCCCCTCTGAGCCTGCTCGCGTGCCCTCTCGTCTGCTCTCTCTTCTGCCCTCTGAGCCTGCTCGCGTGCCCTCTCGTCTGCTCTCTCTTCTGCCCTCTGAGCCTGCTCGCGTGCCCTCTCGTCTGCTCTCTCTTCTGCCCTCTGAACCTGCTCGCGTGCCCTCTCGTCTGCCCTCTGAGCCTGCTCACGTGCCCTCTTGTCTGACCTCTGTTCTGCCCTCTGAGCCTGCTCGCGTGCCCTCTCGTCTGCCCATGAGCCTGCTCGTGCCCTCTCTTCTGCCCTCTGAGCCTGCTCGTGCCCTCTCTTCTGTCCTCTGAGCCTGCTCATGCCCTCTCGTCTGCTCTCTCTTCTGCCCTCTGAACCTGCTCGCGTGCCCTCTCTTCTGCCCTCTGAGCCTGCTCGCGTGCCCTCTCGTCTGCCCTCTCTTCTGCCCTCTGAGCCTGCTCGTGCCCTCTCGTCTGCCCTCTGAGCCTGCTCGCGTGCCCTCTCGTCTGCCTCTCTTCTGCCCTCTGAGCCTGCTCGCGTGCCCTCTCTTCTGCCCTCTGAGCCTGCTCGCGTGCCCTCTCTTCTGCCCTCTGAGCCTGCTCGCGTGCCTTCTCTTCTGCCCTCTGAGCCTGCTCGCGTGCCCTCTCGTCTGCCCTCTGAGCCTGCTCGCGTGCCCTCTCGTCTGCCCTCTGAGCCTGCTCGCGTGCCCTCTCGTCTGCCCTCTGAGCCTGCTCGCGTGCCCTCTCGTCTGCCCTCTGAGCCTGCTGCGTGCCTCTCTTCTGCCCTCTGAGCCTGCTCGCGTGCCTCTCGTCTGCCCTCTCTTCTGCCCTCTGAGCCTGCTCGCCTGCCCTCTCTTCTGCCCTCTGAGCCTGCTCGCGTGCCCTCTCTTCTGCCCTCTGAGCCTGCTCGCGTGCCCTCTCGTCTGCCCTCTCTTCTGCCCTCTGAGCCTGCTCGCCTGCCCTCTCCTCTGCCCTCTGAGCCTGCTTGCGTGCCCTCTCTTCTGCTCTCTGAGCCTGCTCGCGTGCCCTCTCTTCTGCACTCTGAGCCTGCTCGCGTGCCCTCTATTCTGCCCTCTAAGCCTGCTCGCGTGCCCTCTCTTCTGCCCTCTGAGCCTGCTCGCGTGCCTTCTCTTCTGCCCTCTGAGCCTCCTCGCGTGCCCTCTCGTCTGCCCTCTGAGCCTGCTCGCGTGCCCTCTGAGCCTGCCCTCTGAGCCTGCTCGCCTGCCCTCTCTTCTGCCCTCTGAGCCTGCTCGCGTGCCCTCTCTTCTGCCCTCTGTGCCTGCTCGCGTGCCCTCTCTTCTGCCCTCTGAGCCTACTCGCGTGCCCTCTCGTCTGCCCTCTGAGCCTGCTCGCGAGCCCTCTCGTCTACCCTCTGAGCCTGCTCGCGTGCCCTCTCTTCTGCCCTCTGACCCTGCTCGCGTGCCCTCTCGTCTGCCCTCTGAGCCTGCTCGCGTGCCCTCTCGTGTGCCCTCTCGTCTGCCCTCTGAGCCTGCTCGCGTGCCCTCTCTTCTGCCCGCTGAGCCTGCTCGTGTGCCCTCTCTTCTGCCCTCTGAGCCTGCTCGCGTGCCCTCTCTTCTGTCCTCTGAGCCTGCTCGCGTGCCCTCTCGTCTGCCCTCTCTTCTGCCCTCTGAGCCTGCTCGCGTGCCCTCTCTTCTGCCCGCTGAGCCTGCTCGTGTGCCCTCTCTTCTGCCCTATGAACCTGCTCGCGTGCCCTCTCTTCTGCCCTCTGAGCCTGCTCGCGTGCCCTCTCGTCTGCCTTCTCTTCTGCCCTCTGAGCCTGCTTGCGTGCCCTCTCTTCTGCCCTCTGAGCCTGCTCGCGTGCCCTCTCGTCTGCCCTCTGAGCCTGCTCGCGTGCCCTCTCGTCTGCCCTCTGAGCCTGCTCGCGTGCCCTCTCTTCTGCCCTCTGAGCCTGCTCGTGTGCCCTCTCGTCTGCCCTCTGAGCCTGCTCGCGTGCCCTCTCTTCTGCCCTCTGAGCCTGCTCGCGTACCCTCTCGTCTGCCCTCTGAGCCTGCTCGCGTGTGCCCTCTCGTCTGCCCTCTGAGCCTGCTCGCGTGCCTCTCTTCTGCCCTCTGAGCCTGCTCGCGTGCCCTCTCGTCTGCCCTCTGAGCCTGCTCGCGTGCCCTCTCTTCTGCCCTCTGAGCCTGCTCGCGTGCCTCTCGTCTGCCCTCTGAGCCTGCTCGCGTGCCCTCTCTGCCCTCTGAGTCTGCTCGCGTGCCTCTCATTCTGCCCTCTGAAGCCTGCTCGTGTGTTCTCTCGTCTGCCCTCTGAGCCTGCTCGCGTGCCCTCTCTTCTGCCCTCTGAGCCTGCTCGCGTGCCCTCTCTTCTGCCCTCTGAGCCTGCTCGCGTGCCCTCTCTTCTGCCCTCTGAGCCTGCTCGCGTGCCCTCTCGTCTGCCCTCTGAGACTTCTCGCGTGCCCTCTCGTCTGCCTCTCTTCTGCCCTCTGAGCCTGCTCAGCGTGCCCTCTCTTCTGCCCTCCTGAGCCTGCTCGCGTGCCCTCTCTTCTGCCCTCTGTTACTGCTCGCGTGCCCTCTCGTCTGCCCTTTGAGCCTGCTCGCGTGCCCTCTCTTCTGCCCTCTGAACCTGCTCCCGTGCCCTCTCTTCTGCCCTCTGAGCCTGCTCGCGTGCCCTCTCTTCTGCCCTCTGAGCCTGCTCCCGTGCCCTCTCTTCTGCCCTCTGAGCCTGCTCCCGTGCCCTCTCTTCTGCCCTCTGAGCCTGCTCCCGTGCCCTCTCTTCTGCCCTCTGAGCCTGCTCGCGTGCCCTCGCGTCTGCCCTCTGAGCCTGCTCGCGTGCCC
Organism: Eriocheir sinensis; assembly: GCF_024679095.1. NCBI lineage: Eukaryota > Metazoa > Arthropoda > Malacostraca > Decapoda > Varunidae > Eriocheir > Eriocheir sinensis. The sequence continues at coordinate 225,154 of NW_026111730.1, forward strand.
TCTCGTCTGCCCTCTGAGCCTGCTCGCGTGCCCTCTCTTCTGCCCTCTGAGCCTGCTCGCGTGCCCTCTCGTCTGCCCTCTGAGCCTGCTCGCGTGCCCTCTCTTCTGCCCTCTGAGCCTGCTCGTGCCCTCTCTTCTGCCCTCTGAGCCTGCTCGCGTGCCCTCTTCTGCCCTCTGAGCCTGCTCGCGTGCCCTCTCTTCTGCCCTCTGAGCCTGCTCGCGTGCCCTCTCTTCTGCCCTCTGAGCCTGCTCGCGTGCCCTCTCGTCTGCCCTCTGAGCCTGCTCGCGTGCCCTCTCTTCTGCCCTCTGAGCCTGCTCACGTGCCCTCTCGTCTGCCCTCTGAGCCTGCTCATGTGCCCTCTCTTCTGCCCTCTGAGCCTGCTCATGTGCCCTTTCGTCTGCCCTCTGAGCCTGCTCGCGTGCCCTCTCTTCTGCCCTCTGAGCCTGCTCATGTACCCTCTCGTCTGCCCTCTGAGCCTGCTCGTGTTCCCTCTCGTCTGCCCTCTGAGCCTGCTCGCGTGCCCTCTCGTCTGCCCTCTCTTCTGCCCTCTGGAGCCTGCTCGCGTGCCTCTCGTCTGCCCTCTGAGCCTGCTCGTCTGCCCTCTGAGCTTGCTTGTCTGCCCTCTGAGCCTGCTCATGTGCCCTCTCATCTGCCCTCTGAGCCTGCTCGCGTGCCCTCTGTCTGCCCTCTGAGCCTGCTCGCGTGCCTCTCTTCTGCCCTCTGAGCCTGCTCGCGTGCCCTCTCTTCTGCCCTCTGAGCCTGCTCGCGTGCCTTCTCTTCTGCCCTCTGAGCCTGCTCGCGTGCCCTCTCGTCTGCCCTCAGAGCCTGCTCGCGTGCCCTCTCGTCTGCCCTCTCTTCTGCCCTCTGAGCCTGCTCGCGTGCCCTCTCTTCTGCCCTCTGAGCCTGCTCGCGTGCCCTCTCTTCTGCCCTCTGAGCCTGCTCGCGTGCCCTCTCTTCTGCCCTCTGAGCCTGCTCGCGTGCCCTCTCGTCTGCCCTCTGAGCCTGCTCGCGTGCCCTCTCGTCTGCCCTCTGAGCCTGCTCGCGTGCCCTCTCTTCTGCCCTCTGAGCCTGCTCGCGTGCCCTCTCGTCTGCCCTCTGAGCCTGCTCGCGTGCCCTCTCGTCTGCCCTCTGAGCCTGCTCGCGTGCCCTCTCTTCTGGCCTCTCAGCCTGCTCGCGTGCCCTCTCTTCTGCCCTCTGAGCCTGCTCGCGTGCCCTCTCGTCTGCCCTCTGAGCTTGCTCGCGTGCCCTCTCTTCTGCCCTCTGAGCTTGCTCGCGTGCCCTCTCTTCTGCCCTCTGAGCTTGCTCGCGTGCCCTCTCTTCTGCCCTCTGAGCTTGCTCGCGTGCCCTCTCTTCTGCCCTCTGAGCTTGCTCGCGTGCCCTCTCTTCTGCCCTCTGAGCTTGCTCGCGTGTCCTCTCGTCTGCCCTCTGAGCCTGCTCGCGTGCCCTCTCTTCTGCCCTCTGAGCCTGCTCGCGTGCCCTCTCTTCTGCCCTCTGAGCCTGCTCGCGTGCCCCTCTTCTGTCTGCCCACTCTCTTCTGCCCTCTGAGCCTGCTCGCGTGCCCTCTTCTGCCCTCTGAGCCTGCTCGCGTGCCCTCTCTTCTGCCCTCTGAGCCTGCTCGTGCCCTCTCGTCTGCCCTCTGAGCCTGCTCGCGTGCCCTCTCTTCTGCCCTCTAGGCCGTCTGCCCTCTGAGCCTGCTCGCGTGCCCTCTCGTCTGCCCTCTGAGCCTGCTCGCGTGCCCTCTCGTCTGCCCTCTGAGCCTGCTCGCGTGCCCTCTCTTCTGCCCTCTGAGCCTGCTCGCGTGCCCTCTCTTCTGCCCTCTGAGCCTGCTCGCGTGCAACACCTGCGCGTGCCCTCTCTTCTGCCCTCTGAGCCTGCTCGCGTGCCCTCTCTTCTGCCCTCTGAGCCTGCTCAGGTGCCCTCTCTTCTGCCCTCTGAGCCTGCTCGCGTGCCCTCTCTTCTGCCCTCTGAGCCGGCGCGCGTGCCTCTCTTCTGCCCTCTGAGCCTGCTCGCGTGCTCTCTTCTGCCCTCTGAGCCTGCTCGCGTGCCCTCTCGTCTGCCCTCTGAGCCTGCTCTGAGCCTGCTTGCGTGCCCTCTCGTCTGCTCTCTCTTCTGCCCTCAGAGCCTGCTTGCGTGCCCTCTCGTCTGCTCTCTCTTCTGCCCTCTGAGCCTGCTCGCGTGCCCTCTCGTCTGCCCTCTGAGCCTGCTCGCGTGCCCTCTCTTCTGCCCTCTGAGCCTGCTCGCGTGGCCTCTCTTCTGCCCTCTGAGCCTGCTCGCGTGCCCTCTCTTCTGCCCTCTGAGCCTGCTCGCGTGCCCTCTCGTCTGCCCTCTGAGCCTGCTCGCGTGCCC